>NC_081441.1:6228791-6229558 GCF_007210705.1 Tigriopus californicus | reverse complement strand
AAACTCGACGATCTTGATCGAGAGAAATTCGACTCCCTGATCGAAGGGTGGCTGCTGCTGTCACGTGAACGAAATCCCCAACAGATGGTCAATTATATCTCTCGCACAATGGATCTCGGACAAAATTTATATCGCCTCTTGCTTTACGGAAGTTTTGAATTGCTCCCGGCAACGAAAAATGTTTTGAATATGGGCGAGCTATATGGCTATCAATTCCAACACAATTGGGAACCAAAATCACTTCTAAACAAAATATTTTTGATGATGGGCTAAAGAGTACTCTAACCAACACAAAATGTCCGCACTAACGAGGGGATTATGAAGTTTTTTGTCACTGGCTTTCACTGTCAGTGTAACTCAGGGCACAGAATTCAATCTTGGAAAATCTGGAAAAAATCCCAATGTTTGTGGACACTCAAGGCACAGAATTCTGTCTTGTAAGCTCTGCAACAAATTCTTATACTGCCATCTGGGCAAAACAGTCAATCGTCTTGCGACACCAAACAAATCGCAAATCAAAATTTATTCATGGTCGCGAGCCGGTTCCTCACTTTACATCAATGAGGGTAGAATTCCACTACAAGACCGGGTCAAGGTATGAAAATCACGGGAATCAAAGACTCCCGGGTCGCGGCACCAAAAAGAAACTCTATGTTCCGTCCACCAGCCAGGGGTGAAAGGTCCTGACTTATTGAATTCCCGTGGTGAACGGAAACATGGAACTCCTGACCCAAGCACTAGGTAAAAATACCTTGATAGCTCTCAAA
>NC_081441.1:6225751-6227006 GCF_007210705.1 Tigriopus californicus | reverse complement strand
TTTTCTTAACATTTTGATAAAAACCGTTCCGGGAACAATCATTCATCTTGTACATCATTTATCCATATCATATTAGGATGATGTACTCGATTGTGGACGGAACAACTTGGAACAATATCGGGTTTGGTCCCTAGAAGACACCTACGCCATGAAGATGATCGAGGATGGGACCAAGAAGTGGTTGAATTCTCCGGGTTACGGGGTAGAATTACCTTGGAAGGATGGATTGAGACCAAGGAATGATCCTGTTATGGCAAGAAAGCAGTTTCTTGCCTTGAAGAAGAAGATGACCCTTAATCAGGATTTTGCTGAGGGCTATTCCAAGCCCATTGAGAAATACATTGAGAAGCAATTTGCCATCAAGATTAAAGAACAAGAGGATATTGACCATCCTTGTCAAAGGTGGATCCCACATCATGGCGTCTACAAAAACCCAAGTGTGAGGAAGTTTAGGGTAGTCTTTGATTCGGCGGACAAGTGTTTCCTCAAGTCCCTCAATGATTGTCTCTTCACCGGGCCCCCTCTTCAAAAAGATTTGGCAAATCTCCTCACCGGCTTCAGAGAGTCCGAAGTAGCCTGCACTTCTGACATTGAGGCCATGTATAGTCAAGTGAGTCTGAGGAAAGAAGACGCTCGCTTCCATCAATTTCTGTGGAGCGAGGGGGATGAAGAACCCGAATTATTCGAGATGACCAGGGTGGTGTTCGGCAATGCTCCCTCACCATGCCAAGCCATCCATGTGCTCTGGAGAACGGTGGAAGAGTTTGGAAGTCCAGAAGTTCTCGACCTAGTGAAGAGTTGGTTCTATATGGATGACTATCTGAACAGTCATCGCACCATGGAGAAAGCAATCAAGACCAATATGTTGGTCAGGAGACAGGGTCGAGAGAAGAATTTTCTGGACGGAATCAATGGCGGTACGCGGATGGCTCCAAGGAACCGCGTCATTCTTCAAACCCTTTGTATTCAATAGGGTTGGAGAAATTCAGACGTTGACTAACCCTGCCGAATGGAGGCATGTGTTCCGTCCACCAGCCAGGGGTGAAAGGTCCTGACTTATTGAATTCCCGTGGTGAAAGGAAACATGGAACTCCTGACCCAAGCACTAGGTAAAAATACCTTGATAGCTCTCAAAGATGGAGAGAGAGCACCTAGTACATGGGCTTAAATTTCTTAGACCTATCTTAAGGCCTCCGGTTATAACCCTAATCAGGGCATACGAGCAATAGTTCGAGCTTCCTTTATCAGGGCCTCA
>NC_081441.1:6200508-6224886 GCF_007210705.1 Tigriopus californicus | reverse complement strand
CGGTTTCTTCAATGTCCAGGGTTGACCTCCTTTCGTCAGGTCAGTCACATTGGCCATCAAGGGGTTCCTCAGATTGCCGACAATGGATTACCTCTGCCTCTTCTGTAAGGTGTGGCATGTGGGCCACATCTGACCACCACTGGGTCTGAACGGCAAAGGGTTGACATTGGGCCGGAACTACGTCCCAACGGAACATTCAGGAAGGATTGGTCGTCATTTGCTGTCAGGGGGCCGACATTTTGGTAACGTCGATCCTTGAGGGTGAGGTTGCTTATTCCGATTCTCTTCCCCCTCTCACAATGATCACGAGAATATCGTTCTTGGTGACCGAGGATTTCCTGTTTCTCCTCCCTTCCAACATGTAGCCGACATTCCTCACCCATGGTTGTGGCTGGGCTAGCCAGCCCCTCGGGTACTGGAGCATTTCCTTGGTGATAGGAACGATGTAGAGATTGATTCACCCTGAAAAACAAAGCTCTTTGATACAACCGGTTCCAGCGACATTGTACATCTATGATCAAGGGCTGGAGGAGCTGGTTATGATGGATCACGACGTCACTACGAGCATTAGGCTGGCATTTGGTCGACATCTGACCGACAAACGGACTACACGATGGGCAATCCAACAACTTTGTGATTTTCCCAAGAAAATAACATACATCATCTTCACATTTTGATAAAAACCGTTCCGGGAACAATCATTCATCTTGTACATCATTTATCCATGTCATATTAGGATGATGTACTCGATTGTGGACGGAAGAGCATGTGCCAGGAAAGAAGAATCCTGCCGATCTCGCGACAAGATCGGAGATTGGTCCGGATGTCGTGCCAAACTTATGGATCCATGGACCCGAGTTCTTGCCCCAATCTGAAGGAGCATGGCCCAAGGAAATTCGCGTGGAGAAGAATTTGGATGAAGTTCGGGCCAAATTTCAAATTTACAATCCATGGTGGAATGGAATGAAATCAACCAGGGAAGCCATGGAAAAAAGAAGGTCGGACCTCCAGGAGCAACCGGGAGAGAATGATACCGACGAGCAAGGTGAAAGTGGGGTTTTGTTCTATTTGATCCGCCAGTCTCATATTGAGAGTTTCCCTCAAGATATGGATCAAATTCGAAGAGGAGATGACTTGAAAAAAACGTCCCGTTTGGCGAACCACACTCCGTTCTTGGATGATCAAGGCTGTCTACGGGCGGGAGGACGATTGGACAAGGCCAGAACTGCTTACGAACATCACCATCCTTTGGTGTTAGATCCAAAACACCCATTGACAGATTGGATGATATCCATGTCAACAACAATCATCCAGGGACAAACCACGGGTTGTCAATTGTTCGGCAACAATATCATGTGCTGAGAGGTCGTGAAGCCATAAAGCGATGCCAGAGAAGATGTGAATTTTGTGTGAAAAGGGCCGCCAAACCATTAGAGCAGTTGATGGCAAATTTACCAATTGAACGGATGGATTGTCCATCGCCACCTTTCTTCAACACTTCAGTGGACTATTTTGGACCTTGTTTCTGTCTTGGTCGGGAGAAACAAGACGGAGAAGCGATGGGGTGCCTTGTTCACTTGTCCAACGACGCGTGCAATTCATTTGGAGTTGACCCGTGGTCTTAGTGGGGAAGATTTTCTGGTTGCCTTCAGAATGTTTGAGACCTTGAGAGGCCGTCCAAGAACGTTACACTCTGACAATGGGACCAATTTCATTGCCGCATGAAAGATCATCTGTCAGGAAGAAACCGGGATAACATGGTCACTCCAACCACCAGGAGCGCCCCATGAGGCCTTAGTGCGATCTGTAAAAACGGCCATGATTGCAATTTTGGACAAGGAGAACAAGAGTCATCGACAATTGAGGGAGGATGAGATGCGACTCCTCTTTGCAGAGGTCTCAAACCTTCTCAATGCGCGGCCATTGGTGTATGAATCGGGAGATCCTAATGAACCATGTGGCTTAACTCCAAATCATTTTTGTTGCTCGGTCCAAACTCAACAATCCCGGCCAGAGATTACTCGGTGATGACTCCAAGACGTCACTATCATTATTTGGAACGTCTTATCGATGAGGTCTGGAACCGATGGAACAAGGAGTTCCTACCCACCCTCCTTGCCCGAGGGGAATGGTGATCAAGACATCGAAACTTGAAAATCGGGGACGTTGTGCTAGTGATGGATCCCATGTCAAACTGGGCTAGATGGAAAGTCGGAACAGTTCGTGAAGTGTTCCTGGCATCAGATGGAAATGTCCGAGTTGCCAAGGTTAAGTTACCAGAAGGGGAAATGGTCCGCCCAATCACAAAGTTGTGTCTACTCAGAGAGTCAGAATTGGGGGACGAGAAAGATGAGGAGGATGTTGAGATGGAAATCTCTTCATGGTGGTTTGTTTCTCGCCCCTTATGTTATGGTCACCTTTTTTATTATAATTATGCCAGTTCCATGTCCAGTTGGACACCCTAAAAAGAAAAAGCTGAATAAGTAAGAGCAATAGAAAAATAAAAGACGCAATTAAGGCTATGAAGGAAGAAAAATAAGGTGTGCTAAATTTGTTCAACCCAAGAGGAAAAGAGGGAACTACAGTCCACGGAATATCACCAGGGCCCTGATATCCGTTAGAGCGAGCCCGACGTGGTCTCCAGTGAAACGGGTACGGATTACCCGGGAGAGACGTCGATGCCACGTGCTCGTTTCTGATGAGATTGAGTTGGTAGACATTTTTCGGAAGTCAAGGCCCGGAAAGTCGCACCAAACTTTGGTCCTTCAAGCCGGATCGTGCGACGGCTGGGGTTCTGTACATGGATAGACCCCGGATTGATCAGATTTAGACGGATGTTTCTTCGGTGACACTTCTTCCTAGATCGCAATGGCGACTAAGGAAGCTGACCAAATTTTGGGGGAAAAAGACCGTGAGGAACCTCAGGTTCCAGAGGAACTCGATCCCAAATTAAAGGAGTTGCGGAAACGAATGGCGGCCAAAAAGAGATCGATCACCTCGCTCTTAAAAAACGTCCAGTCTGATTTGAAGAGCGAACCACCAACGTCGAGGACCGCATTGAAGCTAAAGGTGCCCCCTGTGAGGAATTTGGTGGATGAGCTCCGAGAAATTGTGTGCCAAGTCGCTGATCTGGAACAGGATGAAGAAGAGCTGGATCGATTAGAAGACTATTTCACTGCTGAACAAGGACGAGTGCTCAACATGATTGCGGAAGGTGAAGACCATGTGGAACGTCGGGCTGAAGAAGAGAGCACGGAGTTTGGCTCGGGACAAACTGATTTAGCTCGATTTAGGGAGGAGGAGCGACGGTTGAGAAAAAGCTGAATAACGAGTTAAGTAAGAGCAATAGAAAAATAAAAGACGCAATTAAGGCTATGAAGGAAGAAAAATAAGGTGTGCTAAATTTGTTCAACCCAAGAGGAAAAGAGGGAAATACCTACAGTCCACGGAATATCACCAAGGCCCTGATGTCCGTCAGAGCGAGCCCGACGCGGTCTCCAGTGAAACGGGTACGGATTACCCGGGAGCGACGTCGATGCCACGTGCTCGTTTCTGATAAGATTGAGTTGGTAGACATTTTTCGGAAGTCAAGGCCCGGAAAGTCGCACCAAGTCCCGTGACAAAGAAGTACTAAGCCTCAAAAGTACGAATGACCACTCAAAATTTGATGGTGACGTTATCTTGTATTCTTGCTTCAATGTTCGAATGTGGAACTTAAAAGTAGCAAAATAAATCCAGAAAGGGCCCTTTCAGGGAGTACAGTATTTTCTATGCATGTCAATGAGCAAAAATGTGACAGTTTGTAAAATTTTATGTGATCAGTTTCTTTAAAAGATAAATCACCTGGAACTGTACGTGAATCTCTTAACAAAGACCTATTAAGCCCCAAAAATTCAAGCATTCTCCATAAATATGTTCATGATGTCACCTTTTTTCCATGTCAATGTCACAATTAGACTTTCCTTTTCGAAAACATATTTTGCGAAAATTACAAGAGAGTGTTCCAAGAGACTCTTTTTCGGAAACTTGAAAAAAACAAAAACAAAAATTTGTCGCACATTTTGAATCTCCAGCCTTTTTTATCACGAAATTCGCATTGAGAAAAAATATGAACCTTAATATTTGTGCGGGTATAACATATCCAATTTCACAAAATGCTTGGGGTTCTATGGACTCGGTGTTTTCTAAGTACCTCAAGCGGTACTTTGGGCTTCCAATCCATTGCACCAACTCCATAATTTACTTCCTCACTTCAACCTATACCCTCAGATCTTGGCTTCAAAATACTGCTGTCAACCCTAAAGTTTGGCAGAGGGTTTTCTGGTCTCAGACCAGCTCTCTTCGATGGGCTACGTATTGCAACATTAGAAACAAATCTTCATATTTTTGACGGAGTCGTACCATTTTTCATATCCCCCTTGACCCAATCAGACGACGAAACATCTTCAAGGATGTGGCATGGCTCAAAAAGGAATTTCATCCCTGTTCGTCCATAACCTGCAACTGTCTCCTTGGCGGTAAACACCTCCACGCTTACCCTATACATTTGTAACCATAATAATGTCTAAAACGTTGCAATTAAACCAGAAATATTTTTATCTATATTTTAGTCAGTACTGGCATTGCAGTTACTATTTTTAATTTTGAATCGTTAAATGTATATCTAGATGACAATTTGTTTCCTTAAAGGATAATTCTGCGCCCAAGTTTAGTTGTCAGAAAACACAAAGAATATTTACTCCGTCACCTATCTTGACCCATTTTTCGGTAGATTTCCGCAAATTCGAAAAAGAGACCATTTTCTTTTCGTTTTTTTTTTCAGTTTTGCCTTTTTCAGATTTTTTTTCAAGTATAGTCCCAGTATATGAAGTTTCATTCTTAATCGGAAACAATTGGTGGGCCTGTTAGCATCACATGTGCTGTCAAGTCAGGATTTTATAGTACATAAATGCACAGGATATTGAGATCCCTCCTCTTCATCATCAATTCATCACTCTTAAAAAGCTTAGGGGTAATGTCGGCATCTCTTTCAATGCTGGTGCTACCAAATTAGTTTACGGTAGAAATAGTCAAAGTTCTCCTAGTCTCTTGGGTAGGGGTCCTGGATCGCATCTACTCTTAGGTTTGCTATGAGTGATATGGCCTTGAATGGAATGACATACTCCTCACATATTGAGGAAGTCTCATTCATGAAGGATTCAGGGGTAGCCCTCCCAATTGAAAGAAAGTTCGTTGAGCAAATCCAGTTAAAAAAAGACAAAGCCTTTCAAACGTTTGGTTGGATGTACTGGATACCAATATCCAGAACCAGTTCCACGACATTTACTATATACATGTCGATTATCCAGCTTTCCAGAATTCATGAGGTTTAGGATAATAAAGTCCTCTTCTCCTCTCGTTTTTCTCCTACCCCTTTCTTGTTTAACTTTTATCTTTTTTCTAACAGAATGAATCAAAACGTAAGCATTCTTGATCCGTAAGCAGCTTTCAAATAAGACTTAATTTCTTTTTTTTTTATTTCTAATTCCACAACAATGCAACCCAAAATCAATCAGTAACAATTTCCTTGGAATGAAGTGCGATATAAAAGATGCAAGAATGCCAAACAGAACTGAAATTGCTACCAGATTATGAACAACATATAATGTTGCTCGTTATGAAATGCTACACAAATGTAGGCAGAGTTCATATGTATCATTAAAGAGACTAAAACCGCTTTTCAATGCCAGCAAAAATATTCAGAGATCGGTTATTTGCTCGAGAACTATAAATGAATTCCAATTTCCATGAAATCATCAAAAAATGTTATCCACTTCAAACGCAATCACTGATAATATTAAAAGGTAAAATAAAATTGGAATGAAATAAAACCAATTCGACAATGTAACGGATGAAAAAAATAACCATTTCAATTATTCAAAGAGTTTGGAACTTTATACCATAGCGGCACATTAAACTCGAAAACAAACTTGAATTAAAGTTGTTGTGTTCTTGAGTCGTGACAACTAAACCACTTCTAACTATGGCAGGCAAAAACACGCTCGTTATTGATAAGATAAATCGGACTATGTCGTGTGGCTTAGAATTTTATTTTGGTCAAAACACTTCAGAGTATTTGACAATGTGTTGTACCTATTTGAATTTGAATTTCAGTATCGCAATTGAACTTGGTAATTTTGTTTTGTTTTCTGTGATTGCAGTCACCCTGGCTAGAGCTTTATGACTTAAAACTCCTGGAACTGAAAAGCGCTGCTGAATGAGAACTCGAAATTGACCAAAAATCAGTGTAAGATAATACCGAGACTTATATAAATGAATATTGGCTTGTTGAAATTCCAACCCAGCACTTGATAAGTCGCTAAGACAAAAAAAACCAGTCGTATAGTTAAAGAATCTTGATAAGGATTCCAACAAGCTAAAAGTGAAATTGTTGAGTATTTGCCATTGCGCACTATAAGTTACTTGAGCTCGGATCAGCTTCTCTTTTTACGCTAATTTTCCTTCGTGGATTTCAGGCTTGAATCATGCCCATCAACTTTGGCATCACTGAGCATGCGGTTAGATTTGTAGCAACTGACCCATGCATCCTCCGGGTAATCAAGCCGTCTGGTAGTGATGAGTCAACTCTAAAGATAATATGCACTCTCAAGCCGGAACACACTTTTTTTGAGCTGAAGTTGAAATCTCAGTTCTTACGTTAAGCTTTTTTTTTCAATGAAAAGGCAAATTCTTCGTGAATCATTTGAACAAGTGCAAATTTCAAACGTTTCTTTCGAGTAACTTTTTGTTATTTAGGATCAATATTTTCAGGCTGTAAGTCCAAGCACGAAGTCATCACAGGATAAAACCAGTTAAAGGGGAAATGGGCACCTTTTACCGTAATTAATCAAGTGCTTTCTCCTATGCGTTTCAAACTTCTAGACTGAGAATGGGTTGGTTAATCTTGAGCTTAATCAAAAACTTGTTTCAAAAGTTATGTACATTCAAATCTCAGCCAACGAAGGACAAAAAAAGGAGCTAGGACTAGCACCATTCTTGATTTTAATAAGACTTTGATAAGATATTTCCAAGTAAAGCTCTTCCAGCTTGAGCCTTCGTAGGGCTAATTGAAATGTTCACAACTTTTGACCCGAGCATTTATTTGAGCATAGCATTGACCGACAATAAAAGCATAAACTCAGTTGAAGGAGAAATCATTTGCCGAGTTGGGATGGAGCTTGTCCATTTGCCCCCTTACAGCCGCGTCTCTATGCAGCGATGGCGTTGTTCTAAGCAAGCCTAAAGAAAGTAGTGGAAATCGGCTGCTTGATTATTGTTACATTGATTATAGATGAGCAAAGCGAAAATGACTCTAATCCCGGCGGTTGATTTTCTCGAACCCATGCCTAATCTGTTACAGGGAGTTGCGTGGGACTCACCGACTGGTGTAAGTCGTCCCTTCTCCCAGCTGAGCGGTTTGTGTGGCCCCAATACGATCCCTGGTTGGAGCCGGCCATTTCCGAGACGAGTCACCCACCCCAACACGTCTTGCCCTTGATCAGCCCGAATTAGCTCTGACTTCTGCCTGCTGTTCTCACGTACTCAGTCAGTCAGTCAGTCAGTCAGTCAGTCAGTCAGTCAGTCAGTCAGCGAGTCATTTCGGAGCCCCTGTCCGTCGGAATTTTGTGAACCGTCGTTCCCCAATCTCGATCTCGCACCGCCATTGCCTCAAGAGTCCCTCGACCGACGTCCTCTCTTCTATTATTACCCTCAATATTATCATACATAGTCTGCATCATCCGCATCATCCCCACCACACCCACCACGCCCACCACACCCTGCGGCAGTGAAACTGGTCATCCACCACCCTCGTGTCTCCGATCGATCATCCCATTGGTGAGGCACGTTTCTTCCTGGGGATTGATTTTCTAGCCTTTTCCGGATTTAGCCGTGAGTGAGTGAGCGGGTTCATGTGTTGGTAGAGTTGAAGCTGAATGGTGGGTGGTTGGGTGGGTTTGTTTTGGGCTGGCTATCTAGCTACCCCGCTATCCCGCTATCTCTGGCAAGGCTGCTTGGCTGGCCTTGGCTGGCCTTGGCCGGCCCACTCGCCGGCCCACTCGCCCTTTGGCTCTTTCGTTCTTTCGTTCTGTCTTTGGGTCCAAAACAATCTTGAGTTGCTTTGTGTGTTTGTGGTTGGTATATTAGGTTTTGTGAGTGATCCTTTTTTGTGGTCCATGGCTCCGTTGTACCCTCCAAAAATCATCCAGATTCAGAGGGAGGCACGAACATATCCGAGACGAAGCCAGTGAGAATCCGTCACTGGTTTGATTGATTCTGGGGAGGAGGTCCTACGGTTCCTCCTGGGTTGTAGTTAGCTTCCCCCTGAGACGACCTGAATTGGAGCCGAGGAAAAGCTGAATGGGATGGCGAGATCAGGTCTTCTTTCAATGAAGAACAAGATCAATAGATTGCTTTCTGATGGAGAGAAATCAAATGGCACTTGATTGGATTTGTTTTTGAAATTCGAAAAAAAATTGATCGTTTCATATCCGTTACACATTTCGATTTAAAATTGGATGATCTGGCGCACCAAAGGGACTATAACTCGATATCCAAAACTAATATCACTAAACCTTTAATGTTTGTGTCCTATTCTTCCTATTCTACGATGTACATCTGATACATCGTAGAATGAAAATTGGAGTTTGAGGCCTCATGGTCTTGCCACGTTCGTTCATCGTACTTAAACTCGTCCTTCATCTTATTTTTTTGGCATTTTCACTTTTCAGATTGACAATGGCCGACGAGTCTTCCATGGGATCTACGTCTCAAGCGGCTTTGCTTCTGAAAAAACAATTAGCAGAATTAAACAAGAACCCCGTAGAAGGGTTTTCTGCCGGGCTCATCGATGATAACGATATTTTCAAATGGGAGGTAATTATGTTCTTGGATTTTTTCTTGATTACTTTAGCTGAGATATGAACCGGACATTGCAAGAGTGAGGATCCATGATTAATTATAGATAAGCCTTGCCGTCCCTCGATCCCAAATTCGCACAAGGCACCATTTAAATGCTCTTGTTGAACAAAGGCCCAACAAATCTGAGAGGACACCTTTTGCAATTATTGAGGAACATAGACGTACATAAGTAGTGCTGGGGCGAGTCTTCGAACGTTTTTTTTTTATTTTTTTACTTTTTGTCGGACTCGAATCCGGCCAAAGACTAAGAGTCCTCTGGCGGACTTGAGTCTCTTACTGGACTCAAGTCTTCTTACTTTCACTTATTTAGACAATGCTAATGAAATCATCATTCTTTCTTACATGGTCAATTCATGACGAAGGAAGCCCGTTTTCTGACAAAATTTAAAGAAAAAGAATGAATATTTTTTTTTGAACGAGTCCGGGCTCAAGTCCTTTCTTAAGACTAGTCCGACCAATTTCTCCCAAATCGAGTAAATGACTCGAGTGCACTCGGATTCGAGACCGGACTCTCCCCAACAATGGACATAAGAATAGAATGGGTATTGGTCCTTCCATTTAATATTTGGGCGAAGATTCAGCCCGCGAACTCTGGAAATGCAGGATTTGCTTGACATTTCAAAAAGATGTGTTGTTCAATTGAAACCAAATTATGCTTCAGGTACTTATCATTGGACCAGCAGATACACTCTATGAAGGTGGATTCTTCAAATGTCACTTAATTTTTCCGAAAGAGTATCCCCTGAGGCCCCCTAAGCTCAAAGTGATCACAGACATCTGGCACCCTAATATTGATTCCAAAGGAGACGTCTGTATTTCGATTCTGCATGAACCGGGTAAGCTCAAACTATTTGTTGTCAAATGTGAAAATCAAATTTGTTTCGTGAAAAAAGTACTTCTTGACTTAGGGGTAGTATAAGATAACGCAATAAGATAAAGGGAATTTTGTTTCCCATACAATTCTGATTTGCCACCAATTGTATTGTAAAATTTGCCCTGATTCTCGTTCAAATGTTGACTGATTTTCCTTACATGTGAAATATTTGAGCGAGACTAAAATCAAGTCAAGTATACTATATCATCATATCTTGAAAATCATGAGAACGAATTTTTCCCTCAGCAGAACAGCTTATGTAGCAATGTTATTGAGCTTTGCATGTTAAAAGATATACCGCTTACCAAGTTGTATTCTTTCATTTATAATGTATTCAGCCCTGACAGGCCTCTTCAAGGAAATCCTTAAACTACTTTAGGCACTGTTTTCCATTGTAGGAGTGAGTATTCATAAGAGATCCCTCTTTTTTGTCGACTTGTAGTGGTTTCTTGAACTTACCAAGAGCTTGACTTCAACCCATGACACGCTGCAGTTAGAAAGAGTACAGCTCTTGGGAGAGAAGCGACACTCCTACCAACCCAGTTGCGTCAGTGTCATGAATTATTTTGAATATATTTCGGTGGCAGCAGGGTGTCGAGCAGAGATCGACTCCTATCGGCCATCTTTTATAAAAGGAAATCGAAGAAAAATGTAGTTTGGCAGAATCACGGCCAACTTAATGATCCGACTGAATGTTTAATTAAAAAGTCAAGTACGTAAAATGTACATCTTGGGTATAATTCTGTCGCTGTACTCCATATTGGCTCAATATCAATATACTACTTGCTTCGACAAGCTTGCAAATTAGGATAAATGACAAATTAAATCTATTCCCGGTACAGGTTGGTTGGATATGATCGTTTTGCTCCATAAAATGACGGAAGCTTTTTGCTTTCCTTCACTTTACAAGAAGAATTGCGTTTCGCCGTGACAACTCTGCCGAGAGTTCTGACTAAACGAATGAAAGACAGAAAAGAATGAACTTTGCCAAACCACACTCAGCCAAAAATGTCTAATGAATTCGTTGCGAGTTCCTGACCCCACTAATGATTATAAAGGGGCAAGAAGTGCAAAAAAAATGGCAACTCTTCGGACATTTCCACTCTTTGGCATTGCGTGGACCTTTTGCGAACTTCCCTACTTGAAATGTTTTTTTTTTTTTTGTCTGAAATTGTCTTTTTTAATTTTCAAGAATAACAGTCAAATACAATTCAACTCTCAAGCTGAGAGTTACGAAATGAATTGGTTTTCAAATTCAATGAGACGAATATGCCACGGCGTTAAAGTGTCCAAAGAAACGCACCATAGCTACACTCTATTTTCAGTTCGCAACAATTATTCCCCTTGGAGGAAAATGTTTCACTTTATTCAATAATTGAAGAAAATTCTATTATGTTTCAAATTGTGATAATAATAAAGATTCAATGCTAAAAGAAATGGAAAACTATACTATACTCCATACCATACCACTATACGCCATTTTTTATCAATCTTGTAAGACATTGTGCCAGACGAAATGTATGAGAAAAGGCGCTTTTCATAACGGTATTAATTTGAATGGTAGATTAAAAGAGGTCCTGAAATTGACAAAACTCGCAAGTAAATGTGTTTTCCATGTTACTTATATTTCCTATTTTTTCGTTGCATTTTCGGCCCTCTTTAAGACTTTTTGTTTCCTTTTTAGGTTGATTGTTTGCTACTCTCTTAAAAAAGCTCTTTTTGAAGTTATGAGCCTCCCTACAAATAGGAATACAAATGATACTCCTCAATATATCCTCGCATCTGTTTTTGAAACTTTCAGGTGATGATAGATGGGGTTATGAAAAAGCCAGCGAAAGATGGTTACCGGTTCACACAGTGGAGACGATATTGGTGTCCGTTATATCTATGTTGGCCGATCCCAATGATGAATCTCCTGCTAATGTCGATGCTGCAAAAGAGTGGAGAGATAACTATCCAGAATTTAAGAAAAAGGTGGCCAAGTGTGTACGCAAGTCTCAAGAAGATCTTCTTTAGTGATGCGATTACACTGGCTTGTTGTTCTGAGCAATTTCCCCATTTTTACATACTGCGACAACAAAGATACCATGGAAATAAAGTTTGGATAACTCAATAGAAAAATTCTACTTTTCCTAAGGGTTTGATTCCTTGTTAGTGATGAGAGGGCGAGTAAAAACATTTTGTAATTGAGAGTAAGGTATCCAAAGAATGTGACTTTCTTGAAAAGTATGAGAATTTCGCCACAATATATCGCAAACTTGAGAAAGTGGTGAAAGTGGTGACAGCTGTCACCACCGAGGACACCACGAAGCAAAATATTTAAGATGGGTCCGTCGTCTCATACACTCGATTGAAACTTTCATACCAATGTTCAGTTGATATCTAATCTGTCCCCGACATTTACGACCTAGATTTTGTCAAGGATGGGGTAGGCTCTCACACTATGGCGCAAACTTTCTTGTTTAGGCAAGCTCTGGCAGGTTCGATTGTTTGCTGGTACCACAGATGGCTGGTACCAGTGTCAGAGATGCAAGTTTGGGGCTTCAAACACGTTTTTGAGAAGCTGACCCTTCTTTCACATTGCTATATGGGGAAAGGTTAGCTTCGTTAAAACCAGTTTGAACGGCAATTTTGCATCACTGGCATTGGCAGGCAAGTTTGTTTGCTGGTATTAGGGACCCTGGATTCAGAGACGCCCGAGGTTTGACAAGTGGCTCCACTTTGAAAATGTAAACGATCAGTAGAACTGAAAAGTTTCCAAACAGACTTTGAACTGATGCGCTGCCTTAGAAAGAGTTCTATCATGACAAAGGTCATGAATATTTTCTTCACTGACACTGCCAAATTTTGCTTGAAGACAAGCTGATTCATGGATATGGCATTTTAGATTGTTACTACTATTTTGTTACTTTCTAAATCCTTTCTGAACCCTTTTTTCATAAGATTAGCGTGCTATAATATTTCATTAGATTATTCAGATTAACATTATCACATGGCTGCACTTTTTGTTGGTTGTTTTGTTGAAAGAATACAAAACAATTAGCAAGTGTGAAAAAGTCGAGAAAAAAGGAAAAGAAATATTGAGAAATGAAAGAAAAAAGGTAATGAATTGAAAAGCGTTGCTACAATGAAAGGTTATTGTTAGTCCTGTTTGTAGCTTTTTTCTGTTGCCAAACTCAAAGCAAGCAATTGCATATACTGGATGTTAAAATGAGTTTCTTTGATTTTTTGACAAGAAATTGAATCTTCTCTATTACAACGCTTGACATTACAACACTTTTGAAGTGATTCCGATGGTATGGTACAGTATTCGGACATTAAGGCAAGGTCCTGGTACCGGCAAACGAACTTGCCTGCCAGTGTCTGTGATGCGAATTTGTCACTTCAAACTAGTTTTAACGAAGCTGACCTTTCCTCATTGTACCGTGAAAGAAGGGTCAGCCTCTCAAAAACAGGTTTAAAGTCCCAAATTTGCATCACTGGCACTGGTACCGGCAAACAAACGAACCTGCCAGATCTTGCCTAAACGTCCCCATACATTTGATTCTTTTCAAGAGTCCAGTGCTACTGCTTACGGCATTTTTGCTCTCTTAATGATTTTTAGTGCTTGGTTGGATCGAACCAATGATGGTAGCTATGGCAAGCTCAAATGCAGCTCCATTTTTGCTGACTTTCATACGACATCTATATCAATGAGGAGAAGAGGAATCTGAAAAGGCCTCACACCTCCAACCCTAACCAATAACAAGTTCTTGATTGACCATATATTTGTGTCCTATATGGTCCACAACTGAATAAAATCCTTGTTCTTAGAAGTCATCTTTCTCTTCGTTACGTATCATCACAGGAAGAACATAAAAAAGGCAAAAAATGAAAATGGACAAAAAAAATTGGGGGGCCCAAAAACCCCGAAATATGTGAAATATTTTTTTATGTAAAAACATTTTAGTCTGACTCTACTGATCGGGGCACCCGATTCAAAAGTCGTCCCCTTGACCAAGGAGTTGTCTAGGCCGTCCTTGGTCAGTTGAATTAAACCATTTTTGTGATTGGCCAGTACAAAAAAAACCTTGAAAGTTTTGATCCAAGAGGCAAAGAAACTTGTCAAACCACTTGAATGGAAGGTTTCTATGGGTTGAGCAGAGCTTTGCCCACTCAGACAGTACGAGAGGAGGAGAATCAGTTCCGTTGATTTAATGACTTAATACTTGAAATGCAGAGGTTGGACTTGCCAACCTCTTATGCGAACTCTAAGAGAAAAATGAAACACTTTGTTGGGCCTTTTGAGGTTGATGGGGAAGCCATTAGCAATGTAGAGACTATGGCTAACATGCTTGGAGATCAGTTCTCCAGTGTGTGTTTTCAACCCCATTGAGTTCGGAAGCAACAGCTCATTGCTCTGAAGATGAGTCTGTTGAGATTGACAAGGTTGGTCAAGCTGAGCGTTTAGATGATCTTGTAGTCACAGATCAAGATGCTTTAGAGGCCATCAGGGACTTGAGGCTTTCCAGCTCTCCTGGTCCTGATGGCGTGACATCTCAGTTTCTGATGAGATGCTCACTGGTTCTCGCTCCTGTTTTCTCGTACTTGATGCGTTGCATCTTGGATCAGGGCAAGTTTCCATCTTCACTAAAGTTAGCTCATGTTGTTCCAATTTTTAAAGGGGGAGATAAGTCGCTCCCCAGTAATTACAGGCCGATTTCTCTCACTTCGAATATTGCGAAGGTGTTTGAGAAGATCATGAAGTTCAAACTTGTTGAATTTCTTGATATTCATGAAGTCCTTCCTCCTAGCCAGCATGGGTTCCGAGCACATTTTAGCACGGTTACCCAACTGATTGAACATATTGAGCGGGTTATTGAGGGACTAGAGAGTCATGAATCAGTTGATGTAGTTTATCTTGACTTTGCCAAGGCCTTTGACAAGGTAGATCATGGGCTTTTAGTTAACAGGCTCCATGAAATTGGGATCCAAGGCAGGGTTCTCAATTGGTTAAAAAGTTTCATTTCTGGTAGGAAGCAATTGGTTAAGGTTGAGGGATCCCTTAGTGACATACATGATGTCAAGTCAGGTGTTCCCCAGGGTTCGATCTTAGGGCCCCTCTTGTTTATAATATTCGTTGCCCCGCTTCAAAAGCTTAGTATCACTGCCAGTCTCTCTTCTTATGCTGACGATACAAAGTTAGTTTCTGGTAGGAATGGCCAAGATTCCAGTAGCCTTGCAAAGGACTTAAATCGAATCTACTCTTGGGTAACTGAGAGTAATATGGCCCTGAACGGAATGAAATTCCGCTCAATGACATTTGGGTCAACTCCTTTAAATACTCCACTCGTAGATAATGGAGGTAAAGATATTGAGCAGGTCTCATCTATGAAAGATCTAGGTGTAGTCCTCCAAAATAATGGAAAGTTCGATGAGCATATCCAGCTGAAGGTGGGTAAGGCTTTTCAAATGTGTGGTTGGATATATCGCACGTTTAAGTCCAGAGATAGCATCACGATGCTAACTCTGTACAAGTCGATTGTCCAGCCACATCTTGAATACGCCTCACCCATTTGGGCTCCAATGAGTTCAGCAGGTTTGCAAAAGGTCGAGCAAGTCCAAAGATGTTTCACTAGGAACATCACAGGAATGAGAGAGCTCTCGTATTGGGAAAGGTTAGAACGGTTGGGATTGTACAGTACTCAGAGAAGGTACGAAAGGTATCTGATATTGTACGTTTTCAAAAGTATCCATGAGCTTTGTCCCAACCCAGGGTTTAGGGTCAATTCTAGTGACCGTAGAGGCTTAATGTGCGTTTTGAGAGCACCTTCAAGTCTTCGAGAATCCAGGCTAGTTCGAACAATGAAGTCCACATCTCTTCTTTCTCGGGCTCCTTCATTGTTTAATTTGCTTCCCTCTGATATTCGTAGGGAATACGTAGGCCTTGTTGATCCGGTAGCATCTTTCAAGTCAGACTTGGACAAATTTTTAGATAGCATACCAGATCAACCCTACATTCAAGGACTAGCTCGGTCTGCCAACTCAAATTCGTTGGTAGACCAAATATCATAAAAAAAATTGAAAGGTAATAAATAGACGAATTATAACCTTTCATTTTAATAGTACTGGGGATTACATTCCCTGTAGCGGTTAGAAAAGCCCGTAAAAAACAAACCAAAAAAAAAAAAAGAATACAATTTGTTAGAGAGGCTGGTTCGACAACTGGGTCTACTTTTTGCAATGCTTTACCATTTTACCTGATCTGATAACATTGGCACGAATTAAATGAACACCATGAAGCGGATAAGGTAAAGCACCAAAGCATAAAGGCTGTCGCAATCTTGATGTCTGCTCCTATTAGAGGACGGAGTCGGAACCCTGGAAGAAGTTCGAACAACCAGTCCAATGTCGTCGGTTGCAATATGAATATTCTATCTGTTGTCAGCTCAAATACAATTTCCTTTTTCTGATGGCAATCGATTAGGATAATCAAAAATAATAACAAATTGTAAGTTCTTTCCTGATATTAAGGTTGGCACATTTTACAAGTAGTTTATCTGTTAGGTCTATCATCTCTTGGCTAGTAATCGTAAATCACTACATGGTCCTTCGAGCCGGATGTAATCCAGCCGACTAAGTTGATTTGCCCTACTGCAGAGGATGGTTCAGGTCCTTTCGGATTTTGGGATTTGAGATTTATTCTAGCAGCGAGTTTGGGACTGTGGTTGTTGCCTTCGGGGCCACTTTGGGACATACCTTCTTACATTCTTTACCCAGGATTGTGGGCGACATTGATTTGCGAATTCCAGAACAATTCATTCGTTCAAAGGCTGAGATTGTGTCACCCACCGAACCGACCGTGAGTTGTAGTGAGGTGGGTGGGCTTGAGCCCAAGGGAGAAGTCAGAACGCCGGCGGTGTGTCCCCTCAGGCGTGTCTGACGGACCCGATCTTGATTTTAAGTCATCATTCCTTGATGAGCCTACCCTCGATTGATCTAATCCAATCTCTGATTGAGTTGCGAGAAGAGTACGGTGCTCCCGGTGGTCTCACCGAAGTTGGGTGGAAGGGTCCCCGTTTGGCACTATTGAGACATTTGAAAATTGTCGACAATTATTTCTAGGAAATTTAATGCGAATCTTTGGACAATTATCATTTGTTGTCCATTATCAGCCCTATCTCAATCTATGTTGTCAGAAGCCCACGACAATGTCCGGTGCGACCCATAGATGGGCGAATTAGGAGATCCAATCCCCGTGGAAGTCACGGGGCCACCCTCGCCCACGGGCCCAACCCTGATGGCGCCCACAGGGGTTTTCACCCCAGGTCGGCCGCTCTCTGCTTTGGGTCGGGCTGTCCAGGCCGAGTTGGAAATCCTGGGCCCAGCGTCATTTCAAGCCATTGTTGATAGCCATCCGTCCGCCACGCCCGATCAGACGTCGACACTCACCGATGTGAGACTCAATCAAGCGAGACAGCAAATACCCCGTTGTTGGCAAGCCGAGCGTTGCTTTGAGGACGGCTGTTAAGTGGTCAAACACCTATGTGAGACCCTGACCCAAGTCATTTCGGATCTCAAGGCCAAGGATGTTTAGACGAATTGGCTCACGTCGAAGTGAGTCGGGCCCAACGTCTGGGCACAGTGGGAATGGGATCGACGCCCACAGCTCAAGAAGAGCTACAGAGATGCAGCAGACGACTGGTTCCAGCCCGGCGAGGATCCCCTCACCTTTGTCTACTCGTCCATGTTGAACTCGGTGGGCAATTTGATTGCTCAATTTGAATTCGAATTATCCACTAGGCCCCTGGTGAACCAAGTTCCCGCCAACTGCACCACTGCTCCTGTGGACCAAGTCTCAGTGAATGGCAAGACGGTCATTCAGTTTGATACGGACAAACTGATTCAAGCCTTCCACGGGGATATTGATGACACAGATGTGCTCCTCAACTGCTTGAATTGGAAGAGTTCATGCTCCAGTCTGGTCAGGATGTCTACTCTGCGGGGTTTTGATCTTACCATCCTATACCAGAAACTTAAAGACTGTTTGGGTGGTCCAGCGACTGTTTGTGATGTCCTTGAGCGAGAGGAAGTCGGCATGTACGACTTTGCGTTGGTGCGGACGTTTGTCACGGCCATGCCCTCTGAGTCTCAAGCCCTCTGGATCACGAACAAAATCCAGAAGAAGCAAGATTATCTCCTGAAGTGTGACGAAGCGGCCAAGAAAGGTAAGTCCCTTCCCCAGTGGAAGGCCGGGATGGTGGAAAAATACGATCAATTCGATGCGTAGGTCCGCCTTCAAGGCATTCAGATTCGTCAGCTTTTGAGGAGACCGGAAGCGGTAAATCAAATGTCAACCGGCTCAAACTTCACCGTGACCGAGAAGGGGAGACCTGTCGACCATTTCTCCTGCTTTCTCTGTCCAAGTAGGAATCCTTCTCACCCTCTACCAATTCCGGAAGGGGTTAGCCAAGGCACCAAGAGAGTGGAAGACAATTTGCTATGAGAAGAGCCGATGCGTCAAATGTGCCCATCCCTACCAGCCAGGTCATCTTTGTCAAGTGGTTTGTCGATTTTGCGTTGGAAAGGAGTACGAGGTGGCACACCACAAGCTCATGTGTCCACGCAAGAAATTCCGGACAAGTCCAATTGAAGTGAATTGAAGTGACCTCCAAACCCAGAACGATTGGGAGAAGAGGTCCAAAACGGGAACCAACCGGTACCACAGATGCCCCAATACCCAAGTGGGCCAAGGACATGAAAACCGTGATGGACTCCCTGGCTAAGAAGAGCGAGTCAAAGGCCAAGGACAAATCTTTGAGAAATAAATCTAATAAGAACAAATAGATTGATTTGAATAAAACCTCTGTGGCCAATAATGTATCCAATAGTTCCCATGATGATTGCGGATCGTGACAAGGTTTTTTTTGTTCCATTCATTCCATTTCAGGTCTCGACAGGAACGAGCCATCTAGCGACACTAGTATGTTATCTTTTGAATTTAGATACGCTACAAACTCTGAAGGTTAGAGTTTTAAGCAACTCTGGAGCAAATGTGAGTTTGGGCATAGATGTTCAAGGCATAGATACGCGAGGTTGAGTATACGTTATCAAATTCGACCGATCTGATTGGCTGCCAATTGTCGACGAACATGGGCTTTGTTTGGAAACCTTCTCAACAGGGAGTCAGTTGCTTCTAAAAGGAAGTCACACATTTGCATTGCATAATAGGGTAAAGCTTTGAATGAATTATGACAAACTTGATCCACCATGGATTCAACCAACGCATTCCACAGGGTTAAGAGTGTCTTTTGTCATTAGAATTGAATTAGTGTGGTACTTCTCAATAAAATGTAGTTGACACACTGATCTTTCGCATGCTGCCAGTCTCGAGTTGGACTAAAGAACCTCAAAAAAGAAAGTACTATCATGTTTGTTTCTTGATAGACTCAGGAAGCACACATGTGACAATGTTAATCTGAATAATCTAATGAAATATTATAACAATCTAATCTTATGAAAAAATGGGTTCAGAAAAGATTTAAAAAGTAACAAAATAGTAGTAACAATCTCAAATGCTACATCCATGAATCAGCTTGTCTTCAAGTAAAATTTGGCAGTGTCCTTAAAGAAAATATTCAATGATCCCTATCATAATAGAACTCTTTCTTATACAGCGCATCAGTTCAAAATCTGTTTGGTTCTACTGATCGTTTACATTTTTGAAGTGGAGCCACTTGTCAAACCTCGGGTGTCTCTGAATCCAGGGTCCCTAAGTTTGGTGTCTTCCAGAACAGCTTGCAAAGCTCAACTGAAAGGAAATATAGAAACTTTAGTCATGAAAGTCGCGGGCAAGGAGACTATCACTTCATTACCGCAGGAAGTAACATTCGGGCTGATTAGCCTAGACAAGTCATTTTTTTTAAATATTCTTTTCGGGTTTGATATACCGATACAGGAGAATGAGTTCCCCGTAAGTCACAATTGATAAAAGATTTGGTCACATAATGCGTTCGAATTTGCCGCTCTAGGGCACCCTTCAACGAAAGGCTGGTCTGGGATGGTTAATAAAAAACGATCTAAATGTCGCTTAAAACTTAACAATGTATCATCTAGTAAATAGAATCGTCGAAGTGAGCATGGTAGCAGATTATAAAGGGTTGGTGCTCGGTTTAGTACAAAACAGGATTTTAAGATCTTCACCAACTTTTTATCTGATGGGTTGAAATTAAATTTGATTTCACACGTGATGCCTCTTCTGTCACTAACGTTATACTTCATTCCCGGGTTAGGACAAAGTGCATGGAGACATTTAAAAACATAAAGGATTAGGTAGCGTTCGTACCTACGCTGAATACTATATAATTCAAGGGATTGAAGTCTTTCCCAATAGCTTAAGTGGGACATGCCTGCAATATATTTTGTAAAACTTCTTTGTACTTTTTCTATCTTATTCAGCCCCCCTACATTCATTGGCGCCCAGATTGGGGAAGCATATTCTAAATGCGGTTGAACAATAGACTTGTATAGAGTTTTCATAGTAAAAGCGTCTCTGGATTTGAAAGTTCGGTATATCCAGCCACAAGTTTGGTATGCTTTGGTCACTTTCGATTGGATGTGTTCTTCGAATTTACCGTTATTTTCAACTATTATTCCAAGGTCTTTAACGGAGCTTACTGATAAAATGGGTTTCAGGCGATTGTCGGTGTATATTGGCTTTTCTACTTCATTTTGGTTGTACGTCATGATTCGAAACTTATCCCCGTTTAATTCCATGTTTTGAGAGTGGACCCATTTGTATACAACGTCCAAGTCAGTTTGCAGGTCTGTCTGGTTTTGTGAATTTCTTCTGAACACTAGCTTAGTATCGTCAGCATAAGAAGATATTGAGGACTGGAGGGGCAATCCGTGTAGTGGTGCAATGAATAAAACGAACAAGATCGGACCCAGAATAGTTCCTTGAGGTACCCCAGATACCACGTTTCGAGGGCAGCCTAAGCAGCCGTCAACTCGAACGGCTTGTGTGCGGTTGGTGAGGAAATCTCTGATACAAGAGTAAATATTTCCTCCCACCCCTAGTTTACGTTTACTTAAATAACTACTTAGCAGTAGAATATGATCCACTTTGTCAAATGCTTTAGCAAAGTCCAAGTATATAACATCTACGCAATCGCTATGTTGCAGTCCCTCTATAACGTCGTCAAAGTGCTGAATCAATTGTGTCACAGTGCTAAAATGGGCACGAAAACCATGCTGCTGGTCAGGAATGCTACCTTTTATGTCAATGTATTCAAGAAGCTTTGTCTCAACAAGCTTTTCCATAACTTTGGAAACATTCGACGTTAATGAGATTGGTCGATAATTCACAGGTTGATCCCTATTTCCTCCCTTATAAATGGGGACTATATGGGCATGTTTTAGTTGTGTGGGTACCCTCCCCTCTGACAAAGAACGATTCATTAAATATGTAAAATTTGGAGCGATGACTAGTGATGTGCGTTTAAGGAACTGTGCCGTTACACCGTCAGGTCCTAGAAAGCTTGAAGATTTCAGGTGATTGATAGCTTCGACGACTTCCTTCTTGTCCATCAATACGTCTTTTAGAAGTGAACTGTAGTCGCCCAAACAGGGGTTGTTTAGCACGTGTTGAGTTGGAGTTGAAAAGACCGACGAAAATTGATCGCCAAGGATATTAGCTACTTCGGTCGCATTGGAGACTTCTTCTCTATTCGGCAATCTAATTGGTCCTATAAGGTTATTGGCCTTTCGCTTAGAGTTGACATATGTATAAAATGCCTTCGGATTAGATTTGACATCGTGAACTACTTTCTTCTCCTTCTGTGCCTGATCTTTTTCTAACGAGTTTTTCAAAAGAACGTCTATGGCTTCAATTTTTCTGCAGATGTTTCGCAATATGAACGAATGATCATCTAATGATTTCAATCTTTTTGTCAGAGACACTCGTTTCTTGAAAAGTTTTTGTCTGTATTTTGGTATAGTGGTTTGATTTTCTTTGTTTGACAAGATAGGTAATTTTAGTTGGTCACAAACGTCTTCAAATGAAGATATCATCAAATTCATGGCGTCGTCAATGTTAGATTCATATTCCATTTTGGGAACTAGGTCAAGATTGGCTAGGCGTAAATTTATCAAAGGCCAGTGTTCTTCATGAAACCGATACTTGGCTAGTCCTGTTTTCAAGACTCTTTTTTGAACTATTGATTTTTTCTCCCCGATTGTAGTGCATATTTCAAGCAAGTTGTGATCCGATAATTTGGTTGGAGTGACCTGAATGCCTGACACCAGATCCGGGCTGCTGGAGAGCACTAAGTCTAGTATACTGTCGGCTCGTGTGGCTGAACGGACATGCTGAGAGAGGTTGCCTTCGAACATGAAATCCTCGAGCCTCTGGTAACATTTTGACAAGGACTTGGGCATTGATATGTAACCAAGTGGATTGGGATGCCACTCAACCACAGTTTTTGGGAAGTTAAAATCTCCTAAGATTAAATGTTGCGAGCAAGTAGATTTTGCCAGTTCGTCTTGGATGAACACTAGTCCATCATGAAATAAAGCGGGAGAGCAGGAGGGCTGTCTGCAGATGGTGATAAGTGTTAAATCCAGGGACATTACGTGAACAACAAGGATCTCGATTTCTCCGTTAGACATTTTTGAAGTGCGAGTTAAAACCCCATCTTTGATGTAGAGACATACTCCTCCGTGCGGAAAGATTGGGTTTTTGGGTCTCACTCTGTCGCTACCAATTTCGTTTCGCGACCAATAAAAGCCACGACGATTGAAGCAATTGGAGAACCCCTCCAACCCATTCAAGTGAATCCGAGGATGTTTCCCCATTGAAGGGACATTTCATTTACTGAAACGTACCCCATGCTTCAACGGCGTCCCATAGAAGTTCTGCTCTCAGAACCTTACTATTCTCAATTGATGTTTGAAGACCAAAGTGTCTCACCCAATCCAGCCATTCCTTCCGCGAAAAAAAAACAAGTTAGGTTGGATGTTCCAAGGACCTGTACAAGGAATCAAGGGTCATTGAAAAGTGCTTCTGTGCACCGAGGCTGATCACATGAATTTTGACTTGGAAATGATGTATCAAAATGTTGCTGAACAGATTGATTTCGGCAAATTTTGGTCCGAAGAGAATGTAGGTATCTCTCAGACAGAGCCGGACATTTCCAATAAAACAGAATCAGAGCTGAGCTTTAGAGGAGCATTTTTGCAAAACAAGCAGATTCCATGAGTCAGAAAAATGTTGATTGGTCGAGCTTTTCCGTCCAGACATTGATTCCCATACTGGACGGGATTTGCATAGATAATTTTGACCCAAGCACTAGGTGAAAAACCTTGATAGCTCTCAAAGATGGAGAGCACCTAGTACATGGGCTTCAATTTCATAGACCTATCTTAAGACCTCCGGTTATAACCCTAATCAGGGCATACGAGCAATAGTTCGAGCTTCCTTTATCAGGGCCTCAAACAATTATCAATTGACTAAGGATACAAATCGTTAGCTACCTCTACTCCCCAGGTCCCAGATCAATCTCGGTTGTCTGGCTTATACTTGGGCCAATCTTCAAGGCTAACTATCCTGCAAAATGTGGTCACTATCCTAGTCTAAATGCTCCTATCAAAGTCGACCTCAACTCTAGAGTCTAACTACTGATTTCTACTACAAGATTGATGAACTTCAGATACAGTTGAATATAAATAATCACTTGCTACTTCCACTCCCTACGCTGCCATCACGATCTCTGTCGTCTGGGAAATCTATGCTACTCCTCAAGGCAAACTGTACAATTCAGTCTACTTTATTCATCACAAACACACCGCCTATCAGCTGTCTTGCTCGGGTAGGAAAAGGGCGGGAATTTTTGGGCCAATGGAAAAGGGGATATTCACATATGAAACAATGGCTTTATATCTCTGTTCGATCCGTGTTGAGATGGATCAATGGAGATCCTTGGATGACGTCCACTTGACGGGATTGAAGGTCCACTAACAGAGTGACGAAGTGGTCTACTCAGACTCGGCACTTCCCAGGTCCTCTTGCTCTTCTTCACGGCTTCCTGGGTTTCCTAATCCCTTACGATGACGATCTCTGTCCTTCAAAACAGTTCCCGCTTCTTGGCACCACAACAATAGCAAAATCTCAACATTTAGCAATGACAGGTGGTTCTTCCTTGGAGAGGTTCAAGCTCTGACTTCTCTCCTCGAGCTCCAAATCGAGGCTTCTGTCCTCGATGAAGGGTGATGCGTGACTCCTCGATCCCCTGTTCTGGGGTTCACAAAGTGGGCTTTCTTGGTGTCGCTTTCCCTTGCATTGCACTGGTTGGGTTTTCCTCATCGCTTTACTTGACATAGCTTGATACCTCTTCGTTGCATTGTTGGAGGCAGCACTATTTCTTCCCAGTGCGTTGAGGGTGAGGTAGAAATTCCATTTTGACCGGTGATTTCTTGTCCATTGATCCCCTCTTGTTTGCCAAGCGATCCAAGTTGGCTATAATGATGTTTTTCCCGGCAATGCAAGTTGGAGACAACGGTTTTCACCC
>NC_081441.1:6191557-6200468 GCF_007210705.1 Tigriopus californicus | reverse complement strand
CCTCTGCTGAACGCTTGTCCAAACCTGTTTCGTGCAAACAATCTCTCTTTTGTCCAAATATTCGAATGTGCACGGAACACCAGTTCTTAGCTGAGTCCTACCGGAACATGTAGAGTTGGTGATGAAGGCTTATGATGAGTTCCACGAGATGGGTTTTTCAGAGTTGGTCCCTCCGGATCGCTTGAACCACAATGATCATCCAACAAAGGTAACAACAAAGTGTGGGATCGTGTTGAACGCCTCTTTGCCCAACCAGAAGGACAAATCACGGACTCTCAACAAACTATTGAGACAAGGTCCCATCATGCTCCCCCAAATCATGCATCTCATTTTACATTCGAAAACGGAGCAATACGTTGCCTCCATTGACATAAAAAATGTTCTTGTCCTTGAGATTACATAGGGAATCGGATAGGGATCTGCTTCGGTATGTGTGGACACCTCCCCGTAATCCATCAAGAGGTGCATCAGTTTAACCGATTGCCGTTTAGTTGCATGCTTAAACAAAATGGCGAGAAAATGGGAAAAAGACTTCCCAGAGGCGGTGCACACAATCTTAACCAAGACTTGCATGGATGATATTTTGATAGTTGCACCCACGACATCGGCTTTGATTCAATTAATCTCAATTTTGACCGTAGAGAGTGGCGGATTTGTTGGCCAGAAGATATTGGCCAACGACCTCGGAGTCTTGGATGCATTGGAGGAAGAGCAAGTGGATCGATCTCCGACAGTGTCAATATTAGGTTTTGCTTCTTGGAACGCCGTAGCAGTAACCAAGACATCTTCAAGGTAAAGCAATTCCATCAGCTTTGTAAAAAG
Organism: Tigriopus californicus; assembly: GCF_007210705.1. NCBI lineage: Eukaryota > Metazoa > Arthropoda > Copepoda > Harpacticoida > Harpacticidae > Tigriopus > Tigriopus californicus. The sequence goes on along the minus strand of NC_081441.1, from coordinate 6,199,646 downwards.
TGGGCCATCATTTCGACATTTGTAGATCATCTGAAATTTGTGGAGATCGTCAACAAACATTTTGTGAAATTCAGCTTCATCTCCGAATCTCGTTAATTGAACCTTAGATATCTCTCACGGACAGTCCGCCTTTCTCCACCCGGAAGTATTTCAGCCTCTTACTGAAAAGTGGATATAGGCAAATGAATCTTTGTTCCACTAATTTGTAGCAGGTCTCAATTGTTGTTGGTGTTGTGACCTCCCTCTTCATTGCGTTTAGTAGGGTCTTTCCATCCTCGCGAGAAAGAAAGCGTGTTGTTCCACGATAAAAATGATGCGAATCCGTGAGGCAAGATGAAATGCTTGAAATGCGCTCAACCAGGCACACATTTCCAACGGTGAGTCTTGTCCGTCAAGATGAATGGCTTGAGATCACTTTGAATTTTGAAACCATATCTGCCAGAATCCACTAATATGTTCTTAAAGTCACGCATGTGTGCCCGCTGGAACACTCCATTGATATCTGATTCTATCATTGGCCTCCTCTTTGGTGGTCGAGCTGGAGTCTAGGATGCTATAACATATCTGCTATTTCATCCACTTTTCTTCTAATATTTTCCACTCGTTTCATGTAAAATGCTTTGTCACCACCGGCTACCGAGTCCAGGTTGATGAGTTGATTCTTATATCTTGTAAAGGACCCCATCTGGCTAATAATCCTCCTCCTCAAATTCTCTGCCATAATTATCTTTTATTTTCTTCTTCTTCTTTCGTTTCCGATTCAAAATGTGTAATTATTAATGCTTAGACTTTACCGATTCGAATCTCCTCCAAGAATAATCTCTCCTCCAAAAGTGTACAGTCGTAAGCGTGGTTAAGGACACGGGAATTCTTGAACCAGTTGAAGACTACCTGGGCTGCGCCATGTTATGTCCTTAGTTCCTTGAACTCCTTGAGTTCCATCAAGGAACTCTACAAGCATGAACTTCATGATCTTTTCAAACACCTTCGGAGTATTCAAGGTGAGAGAAATCGGCCAATAGTTTCTGGGGAACGACTTATCTCCCAGAATAATATGAGCTAATTTTAGCGAAAAGGGAAACTTGCCCTGATCCAAGATGTAACGCATCAAGTACGAGAAAACAGGAGCAAGAACCAGTGAGCATCTCATCAGAAACTGAGACGTCACACCATCAGGAAGGACCAAGATAACTTAAAAGCCTCAAGTCCATGATTACCGTCAAAGCATCTAGATCTGTAACTATGAGATAATCAAAATGCTCAATTTGAATAACAACATCTAACTCAACAGACTCGTCATTAGAACAATGAGCTGTTGCTTCCGAACTCAGTGGGGTTGAGAACACACCAGAGAACTGACCTCCAAGCATGTTAGCCATAGCCTCTACATTACTATAGGCTTCCCCATCAGCCTCAAAAGGCCCAACTGGGTATTTCATCTTTCTCTTTCAGTTCGCATAAGATAAAAAAGCCTTCGGATTCGATGTGACATCCTAAACCACCTTACTCTCAGTTTACAATTCGTCGTTTTCGATGGAGGCTTTAATGCTACCCCGAATTACGTCCAACATTTTTGTGAGACTTGTATACGAACAAAAGCATCGTCATGAGAGAACCACACCCAGATCCCAAAGAGAGACTCTACTCTCCAACATGTTGCCACAGATTTAGAACACGCACTTTAAGCCCCTCCTCTTCTCTGCTTTAAGCTCCTCCTTTTCCTCGTTCCAGTTGTGTATATAAAGCCAGGTTTATCATGAATAAAGGGTAGTCTACGACTTACCAACTAGACCGACACTTCTCTCAGTTCTTTAGGTATTACTAAGTCTCGTTTCTTGATCTCGTTAGACCTGATTCGAGCGTTACATGGCGACTGTGACATTTCTTTCCAGCACTTCTCAATAAGCCCTTTCCAATCCGTGGTCTTCTCCTTTTCTCCTCTAAGTACAGCCCAGCTTTAACGTCATCAACTCCAGGAATCTCTTTCAGCATCTCTTTCAGCATCTCTTTAAGCATCTCTTTAAGCATTTCTTTCAGCATCTCTTTCAGCATCTCTTTCAGCATTTCTTTCAGCATCTCTTTCAGCATCTCTTTCAGCATCTCTTTCAGCATCTCTTTCAGCATCTCTTTCAGCATTTCTTTCCAGCACTTCTTCCTAAGCCCGTTCCATTACGTGGTCTCTCTTTCTTATCTCTCTCCTCTAGCTTTAGCCCAGCTTTAACGCCACCGACTCCAAGTCTTTTTCCATTTTTCTAGGGCCAACATCTACCTCGTGGAACCACCATTCTGACTAGGCTCGTGATTCTACCTCGATACATCAGCTACCCTTGATCAAACCCATTGTACCTTATTCACAATGGCTTCTCCTGGTAATTCCTTCCTATCTCCTCCTTCTAAGCTGACTCTCAAACATTATTATGAATCGGACGGGGATTTAATGCTCAAAACATTAGTTCCTATTTCGATTCACCCTCATTCTGATGATGCACAAATGCTATCCCTTTCTGATCGAATTGAGGTGCTACGAGATCGTCGAGAAAATCTCCGACTCCAGGCCTTAGCTTTAGAGGCTCCTTTTGATCAGGATGACGAAATCCCAGATAAACTTTTCACCATCATGGGGTCTATTCGAGGAGCAATCCGCACCCTTGACGACGATATTACAACAATGGAATCACGGCTCCAGGATATGTCATCGATCCAGCGGTCCAGCCGTTCCACTGATCTGACAATCCCATCGGATGCTGCGTGTTTTGAGGACTTAGACGTGTCAAGCCTTAAGAAATTTGTCCCAGAACTCCAAGCTGATTCAGACATCTGTTTCTCGGAGTTTTGGAGTAAACTCACGATCTTTGCGGAGAGCCATTCCTTGCCTCAAGATCACATCAAGTTGGCATTGAGTACTCTTACTCACGCTGACTATTTCAATACATTTCAGACCATTAGGGACCAACCGTTGAGAGTTATTGTAGACATGATGGCCACTCGGTTTTCCAAAAAGGATTCTCCCCAACTCATCATGACTAAGCTAACCAATTTCACTCGCGCTCATAATGAACCTATCCGTAAGGCTAAATTGAGAATGATGTTGCATGTGGACCAAACGGCTCATCTGTTTCCCCTCGCCAGTAGGGAGGGCAGATCACATTGCGAGCAGCTTTCCACGCTACGCAAAATCTGTTCCACTGAGGTGTGGCTTCATCTGGAGGAAAAGACGTGGTCAGACAATCGTAATGGGGTCCTCACCCCCATCTCTGAGCTTATTGAATTGGCCGAGATGGTTGAGGCGTCATCATCTCACCGTGAATTAGCGACACACCTTTCAGCTTTGGAGGTGAACGAAGTTCAAACTCATCCGCGAATGAAATCTCGGAGCAACATTCGTGACCAAATGCGTTCCACTTCTCGAGAGAGGGCCCAGGCAAGCCGTCATAATGTGTTTGAAGCTTCCCGAAACAATCCGTCTCCTTTTCTTTCCCACCCCAATGCTTCGTCTTCCAGTTTAGGTACAAAAGCTTCCCGACAATTCGTTCACCGACCACTTAGTTCCCGCCTCCATTTGCCCCCGCCGAATTTCACTCCGAGTGTACCAGCGTCTTTTGTTCCTTCCGTGAATCATAATCCTTCTGGCCCATCGGCCGAGCCACAATACCTACCCCAAAACTGGTCTGGGAATCGAATTGGTGGCCAATTTCCTTATGGCCCCCCTGCGCCCGACTATGATCAGTTCTGGTCTATGCAATCGTTTCCAGCCCAAACACGTCAAGTGATGTACGTCCCTTCTCGTGGCCATAATTGTGGTGGCAATTCCCACTTTTATCGAGGCCCAGGACGTGGATCTAAACGACCACAATACCGGAGGTATTAAGAGGACCAAGTTCTCTCTTCAAAAACGATACCCTCATGGTCGTAACATTCCCTTGTTTTTGCTTTCAGGTTTTCAGATCCACTTCTGTTCACGGGATTGTGTGGAACTAATCACACAGTACAGTGCCAATTAACTAATTCCCTTGATAGCACCAAATTTCCTGGACTGCCATTTCTTTCTGTCCATATTGGTGAACATCGCTATCTGGTTTCAGCATTGAAAGACTCCGGATCCAATGCTACAGTGGTTCGCAAAGATCTTCTCCCTTCCCTTGTCCTTAGTTATCAGCCGCATTGGTTTCGACAGCCCCACCCATTTCAATGTGCAGCGGCCAATTCATCCGGAGCTATCACGGGGTCCGTTTTCTTGCGCCTTACGTTCCATGGTAGTAATGAAAAGGCTATACCATTCTATCGTCCGTGCCTCTTGTGGCTTCTCACCTCCCTTTGGTTGGAACTGTCATGCATTACGGCTCTGCCCTCTATCGCATGAGCAAATCCATCTATGAAGCATACAAGCAAAACCAGGTTCCTCGAAAGGTCACTACCCATCTTCGCTCCATGGATTTGTCTTCTGACTTCACTTCTTCCCGTCCTTTTCTTCCAAGTGCGCCTAGCAATTTCTCCGCTAAAACTGAGGATGTACCTCGTGATTGGAGAGCTCCCATTTGCGAAATAGTCGTCCAATCAGAAAGCATTTCTCTTTATCTTCATCAGCAACTTTCCTTTTGACAACTTATTGCCTCCCAAACACGCCAAGGCATCACCCCTTCCTCTCTTTTTTAGATGTTGATGATATAACCAACACACTAGCTCCTCACCATTTGCTGATTCTACCACAACTATCCTTAGTCAAATCCACATTATATCCCACGGCTACCGGCTACCACATCATCTTTTCCATTCCAGTTCAGGATGGCGCCAAAAAAGGCACCCTCTTTGAATTGATACCGATTCCCCGCCTTATCGACACAGTTGTCATTGAGCCAATCCCGTCATGCCGGTATATTATCTTGCAAGACCTTCTTTCGCGAATGGTTTGTCTGACACGTCCTGAAATGTTAGCTTGCACTGCTGACTCTCTCTCTTGTCAGACGACGTCTCCGTTTTATTCCCCTTCCTTTCTCCCTCGCTGTGGTCCTCCATCTCTTTTAGGTGAACGAAACGAGTGCGTCACTCGGGTCGTTCCATCGTCTTCTTTTCCCCTTTTTAGGCGTTTCTCCAATATTCTTCTTTATAGTACTAGCACTACCTCGTTCATGCTCAGGTGCAAAGGCGACACGCGGCCATACGTTCGTCATTCCCTCACCGGAATTGACCGATTGGAGGTGCACGGAGCTTGTCGCATCAAACTACCAATCGGATCCCTCGATACTGTTCGGCCTAGCACTTCTGTGAACTCTTCTCTTCTACATCCTCAAGTTATTTCTCACATCTCGTTCCCTTCCCACCAATACTCTCTTCCGCTAGATATTTCCTTCCACGTTCGACATCTCACCTACTTCATTGGTTCTACCACTCTCTCCGTGATCCTTTCTTACTGTGGCTATCGGCGTCACTTACGTTTGGCATTATAATCTTCCAGGTCCTTCGTTACCAAACGACCCAGTGCCCGTATAACAAGAAACCCATTCTCATTTTAGCCCATGACTAACCTCACATCCCTTGGTTCGGCGGTTCCTCGATCACTCTCCCCGGGTATTTGGACCCTCACATGCCCCTTCACCTTATCCATGAAACTGCAAAACACACCATCTGGAAGCCCCGTTGAACTTGAGCTCCACATAAGCCCCGAAGAACGCAGGGATCTGCTTCAAGATTCCCTCGTCCTCTCTGTGGGTTTGGTGACTGTTTTGTGTTTCTGTTTCTCTGTTTTGGTGACTTGACTACATCATCTGCTTCCTCTTCCCCTTCCCACATCACACCCCCGGTCTCGACGGATGACCATCCCCGGATCTCGACTCCTCTGGTGGCCCCAACAACTCTTGAGGACGATCCTCCTTCCCCTTCGCCTCTTCCCGATCCAACCCCAACCAACACAGTTGCTCTAACTCCATCACCTCAGCCGTACGCTCCTGATCTCGATCCTGCTTTTGCAACCCCCAAGACTCCACCCTGTCTCCCGCCAGCTTGCCCCTCTGCCCATCGACCTTCAGGTGCCTTCGTTTGCGAACGCACCGAGGTCGTCTAGGTGTCGACCCAGGACCAAGTCGTCCTCTCCTTCAGTGGACCTGACCTCCACCCGCCGTTCCATCTTGGACACCTTTTCCCGTGCTGAACTCAAACGGGAACTATGTAAACGGCTTCGCAGTTCCTAATTCATCACAACTCTTCCCTCTTCATTCCTCAAGCACCTTGTGGACCTTTCCTCCATTGCTTCCGTCTGAAAGCCTTGTGTCCCAATAACGCTCTACATTCCTCAACAACACATTCTATGAAGAACTATTACTTACATATTTTATCATTCACTTCTCATCCTATTCTCATTTTCTTTCTTCACGTTTCCATCTTATCCCATATTACACGAATAGCTCTCTTTTCACACTTCGACTTGTTTTCATGTGTACATGTATTTGTAAATCTGTTATGCCTGCTAGCAACTATCATAGACGGGGTCTCTCATGCGAGGCTTCCGGTTCTTCTTTGTTGACAAGGTACAAGGTTCCCTTTTACCTTGTCACGAGGGCATGTAAACGAACAAAAGCATCGTCATGAGAGAACAACACCCAGATCCCAAAGAGAGACTCTACTCTCCAACATGTTGCCACAGATTTAGAACACGCGCTTTAAGCCCCTCCTCTTCTCTGCTTTAAGCTCCTCCTTTGCTTAATATTGTTACTTGGAGATGAGAAACTTGGACCTCTACTTCTCCATTCTACGTTTTTACATGAAAATCATTTCTAACATATAGGCATACACCCCCAAGCGGAAAAATGGGATTGTCAGGGCGTTCTCTATCACATCGAACTAAATTGAAACCAACCATGGCCAGCTCTTCATCTAAGAACCCTGGTCGAAGCCAAGTTTCTGTCATGGAAATGAACGAGACCTGTCTATCGAAAGCTAGTTCCTCAAGAAATTTGATCTTTGTATTGTCTATTTTGGAAATAAGACAATGCATATTCAGATAAAGTCCTTTTACGGGCTGATTGTCCTTCGATGGACTAGTGGTATCAAATCTTTGACTAGGCCTTCTAACCTTAAAAAATCATGTTTTTGGACAAAACTTAGTTTAGGCAGAGGATGAGAAAACCTTTGAGGAGGAAGAAAAAGAAAGGGAGAAGGAATCCTGGCCGCCACCTGAGCATACGATCTAGAAGATTCTTTGGGCTCATGACGACCAGAGAGGGGATTATGGCTATAAAGTTTGGCTAGAAGTGAGGTTAAAGGAATTGAGGGTGAGGTTGGAGAAGAGCAAAGGGAGGGAAGGATAAAGGAAGTCCGCAAAAAATAGAAATGAGGAATGTGTTAGAACCTGAGGCCGGTTCTTTGAATCGCGTCTAGGTCAATTGACACATGAATTAGTCTACGGATTAGTTATTAATTGACATTCTAATTCGCCGCTAAACTGAAATGCCAAGAACCATGGCTAATTTCCCTGTGCTTGATTTTCATGCATTCCAAACAGAATTGGAATTGAACATTAAAAACACATTATCATCAATATTATAAATCAAAGTGAAAATTACAAATTAAAAATTTGACTGTTTATGCTTATGCCACAAATGTAATTTTAAAAAAATACATTTCCACATGGCCATCCATATTCCACGAGTTGAATGAATTGGGGGGCCTCTGAGCCATACTCAGGAACACTAAGGAAAATGTCAGAGAACTTTTATGATGAGCGACGGAGAAGATTATTTTGTTCAACCGTTTTCATGAATGGCGTTTTCATTGAGAGCCAAGGCAAATAGATTGCCTATGAAAACACCTATGCATATTTTACAAGATTAGAGGGTTAGTGAAAAATCACGATTCTAACTAGATGGCTGGCCACAAACCTGTGTGCTATACGTAGGCGAGGTAATCCTGCCACCGGCGGCCATAATTGACCTCAAAGTCAGCTGTTTGTTATGATTTGGTTTTGGGTGGGCAGATTTTGAAGCTCTCAACCGTCAGAACGGACATTGTCCTTCGTTTTCAAGACATTTCAGCGTCATCAAACTAGCTGCAGTCAACATACCGTGATGCTAAAACATTGATTGTCCAGAAGAGCAAT
>NC_081441.1:6180045-6191506 GCF_007210705.1 Tigriopus californicus | reverse complement strand
AATAAGATTGCATGATTCTTGGCACGAGCCGTCAATTGGCTTTCAAAATCAATTGGGCAAATCAGAACCCAACAAAACCACCAGTTCGCAAATCTGTAATTATTCACGGGAATGAAAGAATTGGGTCGTATCATCAAAATAAGTACTAAATGCTTCCTTAGCAAAATTTGGTTTTTCTCTTTTGATCAATGGGTCTACGAGCAACTCGTGGACAAAAATCTCGACACCAAAATGAAACTTATGTTTCTTTGTCGCGAGCGGTTTCAGCTTTCAAACACTGGGAAAAATACACCAAAAAAAGTCCTGTTCACTAATCAAAATCACTGGTGGAATATCGAAATTAGATTCCCGGGTCGCGGCACCAAAGAGAACTCTATGTAGTTCTTTGACCCCGAGCCGTTTAATGGCTTTATCCAGGGGGGTGACCTTACTGTAAGACTGTGTTGCGGTTAAATAATCAATACGGGAATTTCTTTCCCGGGTCGGCGCACCAAAAGAAACTCTATGTTTCTTGGTCGCGAGCCGGTTCCTCAATTTACATCAATGAGGGTAAAATTCCACTACAAGACGGGTCAAGGTACAAAATCACGGGAATCAGAGATTCCCGGGTCGCGGCACAAAAAGAAAGCTCTATGTTCCGTCACCAGCCAGGGGTGAAAGGTCCTGACTTATTGAATTCCCGTGGTGAACGGAGACATGGAACTCCTGCCCAAGCACTAGGTAAAAATACCTTGATAGCTCTCAAAGATGGAGAGCACCTAGTACAAGGGCTTAAATTTCTTAGACCTATCTTAAGGCCTCCGGTTATACCCTAATCAGGGCATACGAGCAATAGTTCGAGCTTCCTTTATCAGGGCTCAAACAATCATCAAACTAAGGATACAAATCGCTAGCTACCTCTACTCCCCATTGGTCCCAGATCAATCTCGGTTGTCTGGCATACCTGGGCCAATCTTCAAGGCTAACTATCCTGCAAAATGTGGTCACTATCCTAGTCTAAACGCGTCTATCAAAGTCGACCTCTATCCTAGAGTCTAACTACTGATTTCTGCTACAAGAGTGATGAACTTTAGATACAGTTGTTGCATACAATCACTTGCTACCTCTACTCCCTATGATGCCAGCACAATCTCGGTCGTCTGAGAAATCTAGGCTACTCTTCAAGGCAAACTGTACAGTTCAATCTACTTTATTCATACACAACACACCGCCTATCAGCTTGTTGCTCTGGTAAGAAAAGTGGGGGAATTGTTGGGCAATGAAAAGGGGACATACGCATATGAAATCAATGGGTTAATAATTACTGCTCGATGTCTGGTGAGATGGTCCAACGGAGATGCTCGGATGACGTCCACTCGACGGGATTGAAGGTCCACTAACAAAGTGACGAAGTGGTGTACTCAGACTCGGCACTTCCCAGGTCCTCTTGCTCTTGTGCACGGCTTCCTGGGTTTCCTACTCCCATATGATGACGATCTCTGTCCTTCGAAACAGTTCCCACTTCTTGGCACCACAACAATGACAACGTCCCAGCACTTAGCAATGGCGGGTGCTTCCTCCTTGGAGAGGTTCAAAATCTGACTTCTCTCCTGGAGAATGAAAATGTGACTGTTCTTGTTGAAGACTTTCCGTGCCACGTTGGTTTCCGCCTCTTGCTCATGGAGGCTAAAACGGGTTTGTCCCATGGCTATCGGTGGACGGTGACGGCTTCCTCTATCAACTGTTGACACAAACATTGGGCGCGGAACTACGTCCCAACGAGACATTCTGGAAGGATTGGTCGTCATTTGCCGTCAGGGGGGGCCGACATTTTTGGTAACATCGATCCTTGAGGATGAGATTGCTTATCCAGACCTCTTCCCCTTCTCAAATGCTCACAAGAATATCGTTTTGATGACCGAGGATTTCCTGTTTTCTCCTCCCTTCAAACATGTAGCCGACATTCCTCACCATGGTTGTAGCTGGGCTGACCAGCCCCTCGGTACTGGAGCTCTTCCTTGGTGATAGGAAACGATGTAGAGATTGATTCACACTGAATCACAAAGCTCTTTAATACACCGGTTCCTGTGAGATTGTACAGCTATGATCAAGGGCTGGAGGAGCTACTTATGATGGATCCCGACGTCTTCACGAGCATTAGGGTGACATTTGGTTGACATCTGACCGGCAAACGGACTACACGATGGGCAATCCAACAACTTTGTGGTTTTCCCAAGATAATAACATACATTATGCTTTACATTTTGATAAAACCCGTTCCGGGAGCAATCATTCATCCTGTACATCACTTATCCATATGATATTAAGATGATGTACGCGATTGTGGACGGAACAGAGGAGGGTAGCTGCCGAGGTGGTAGAGCGTCTGCTCTGGAAACCAAATTGGAATTTGTGAAGGAGATCCCTATCCTCGGCCAATCCAGAAAAGCGGACAGCTAAAAGGGTGGGTGAACATCATCTTTAAGAAGAGTTGCCCACTGCAATGGCCTCTGAATAAAATTTGCCCAAGTCCACTGATTGTAAGAGACTCCCGTGGACGCGATTCATCCGGTAATCAGGTCTTTGTGTTAACCCAAAATGAACAACAAACTATGGTTGCGTGATTGTCGTAATTAGGTTGCGCAAGGGCCCATCCTACGTCACAAAGCACAAATGCCAGAGAAAATGCAAGCCGTTTGAATAAATAACGGTTAATCTCCGGATTGGCCGCCCTTATCAGATTAGGACTGACATCAACCAACCGTCAGTCGTTGGACTGACATTGACCACCAGTCACCACAATCACCTCTAATCAGTTTCATACCAATCATCCATAATTGGATGGACACCCATCACCCAATCTGGTCCAATGACGGGTATCAATCCGATGACGGGTGGCTGATGTCCATCCCAATCTGATAAGGGCGGCCAATCCGGAGCTTTGCCGTTATGTATTCAAACGGCTTGCATTTTCTCTCTTGGTATTTGTGCTTTGAATGACGTGAGATGGGTCCTCACGCAACCTAATTAAAAAATAACGCAACCTTGGTTTGTTGTTCATTTCGGGTTAACACAAAGACCTGATTACCCATTATTCTTTGAAGCTTTGATTATGATGGCTCCAAACCACTAAACAGTAATGACTACCTGGCTTAGCCGACATTGTTCACTGAAATTTTGGAGGAATAAATGCTAAATGTGTTCAATAGTCTTAGTAGCACTGGAAAAGTGACCGCCCAGGAGATTTGTTTACTTTTCGTTTTTAAGATGACGTCATCAGTCAGCTGTAGCTTAAAGGAGCGCATTAAAGCATGGAACAAAACAATGTCGAATATCCCAAGCTTTTTGTAGAATGCCTTACAAAAGTTCCGTTTTCGGACATACAAACAAGATTTCTTAAAATCTCTATATAAAACAAAGGTACCTAATTTCGACGGTTTCGGGAAAACATTCCCGTTTCAGCCAATTTTCCCAAAGTCTGGTCACCCTAGGTTAAGATCTTATTTTGACTTAGTATTCTGTTATTCTTACGAATTTGGCGAGAAAATTCAGAACAGCTCTTGATCCAATGGGTCAGTGACAAATTCACCGCCAACTGAACATGAATTAGGCATGATTCAAAGAACGCGAAAAAGTTCTTGAACTAAGTCACGGCTAACTAACGGTGAACTAGTACATGAATTAGTGCATGAACTAGACGCGATTCAAAGAACCGGCCTCTGGAGTCGCATTTTGGTTCTCGAGGAGAACGGACTTAAACTTTAGCTCTTATTGGATATGAGAAGGTTGTGATAGCTGGTTGTGGTAGACCGGAATTTCCTGTTTCTCCTCCCTTCAAAGAATGCAGCCGACATTCCTCACCCATGGTTGTAGCTGAGCTGACCAGCTCCTCGGGTACTAGAGTTTTTCCTTGGTGGTAGGAACGACGTAAAGATGGATTCACACCAAATGCCAAGGCTCTTTGATACCACCGGATCCTGCCACAGCGTCCATTTATGATCAAGGGATGGAGGAGCTACTTATGATGGATTATGACGTTTTTTTCGAGCATTTACTAGAGTCTCCATTGTTTCGGCTGATTCTCAGACGCAGAAAATGCTCATGAATTGTGAATTCGACACAAATAGTGCACAGATTTGGCCAATTTCAGAACAATATTTCCCTTATTGGCTGTGCCCATAAACATCAAGATTTGCACATCCATAACCAAACTCCAAGCGCCCCAACAGAGCGGCCAACAACACAACACTAAAGAATGACGAGGCTTTCACCTTATTCAACTGATCTTCTCATGTTTCTTTGCACGTTTTTGGGCTTTTATTGCTTTTCTAGGCAATAAAAGACTAGAAAATCTAGTTACTGGTTACAAAATGATCAATAAATATGCGCTAATCAACAAAGTATGGCTATAAAAGAGGGAAGGGGAAGCAAAGAAAATCATGAAGAATGCTATCAAAGTACTTATATACTAAGCAACGTCTTCTGTTTTGCACCCTTGAACCAGTCATGGAGTACCAGTAGAGGGAGATTTTGAAACTCAATTTTTCTTCCATGGGCAAATCCAACACTTTAAACTTCAGTCACATCAACATGCAGTGTGCTACACTGATGCTCGCCACCCACTCACCATCAAGGAAAAAGCAAGCATTTTGAGGTTTAGGATCATAAAGGAATTCATAGACAACAAAAAGCAGGTTTTGATCTCAAGGCGCACAAATTCGTCACACTGTAAGCGCCGAATGGAAAATTAGATGAGGTACAATATCAACTTAAACCCTCTCACAAAAGGCCACGAAGGGATTTTGTTCTCAAAATTTCCAAAAGTTCGAAAATAACTGATTTTTACCAAAAACGGTGAAATAATTGAGGCTACAACAGCGGCTACAAAAAAGCCCATGATGATGCCTAGAACAATTCCTTGGCAGAGTAAAGGAATGTGGCATGACTCTTGACCCGGAAAAGTGTTTAATTGGGGCAAAGATAATAACCCTCTGGGGCATGAGAGTGTCCGAGGCTGGAATATCGCCCAATCCAGACAAAGTCAGACCACTAGAGCAAGCGCCTAAACCGAGCAACAAATATGGAGTCAACTCTTTCCTGTGCATGGCGCGGCCAACCAAAATTGCATCCCCTCCTTCTCAAACCGGACTCAGGCCTCGCGTTCTCTTACCTAAAAGCACGTTCATTTCAAGTGGGCAAGTGTCCACCAAACCGAATTCAATGATATCCGGAAAGCCATGTCGCACTCGATGGCACTGGAATTTTTTGATCCCAATATCCTAGCCCATTTAATTGCTGTTCCGTGCACGTTTGAAGATTTGGACAAGGGGGAGATTGATTGCACGAAACAGGGTTGGACAAGCGTTTTGATGAAGTCAGTAAAACCACTACCTTCAACTTGCAGTGTCAAGAAAACATTATTATCTTCAACTTGCATTGCTGGACAAACCAGATGGAAGCCATGGACGAAAACCGCCCGTCAGACTGGAAACTCTACACCGTCTTTAACTCACTGAGAAGTAACAGTGGTCACTGCAACAAAAATGTATCAAGCCATAACAAATAAAGCGATGAAGAAAACCGCATCAATGCAAGGAAAAGGGGCATCAAAGAAGTCGAGTTGTGCTCTTGGGGAGTAGAGATAACCGTCCCCCAATTTGTCTCTATTGTCAAATATTGTAGTGATTGCCCTATTAGGTGTAAGAACCGGAGGCCTTAAGATAGGTCTTAGAAATTGAAGCCCAGGTGTTCTCCATCTCAGAGAGCTATCAAGGTTTTCCACTTATTGCTTGGGTCAAAATCATCCATGTAATTTCCATTCAGTGTGGGAATCAATGTCTGGACGGAACCATTGTGAATGCTCATTTGGGCGGGCTGAGCGCAGTTCTGGCTCAAGGGGACGAGAGATTGGGGACAAAGCCAGTGGCAATGGCATCCCGACCCATGTCTTCAGTGGAACAACGGTACCCGCAGCTGGACTTGCAGGCCTTAGCAATAGACTTTTGTCTTTGCCGGTTACGTATATACTAGGAAAAAAAGGATTTTTTAAACGCATTCACTGTTCAAATATGTTGCCGGGATAAGTGTTCCATATACAAGCATAACGCATAAAAATGAATGGTAACGTGTACGAGATTTGACATATAGCTCCAAAAAAGGCTCATTTTCTAATTTGCGTGTCCTGATCCAATCTGATCCTTCATGAGCAAAGAAAAGTGATTGCAAAGAAAGGTGATCCCAAAGAAGTGGTATTATTAACAGTCTCAAGCACACCTTCAACATAAGAGTGAAGTCCAAGAAAATACATCTCTCCTCTAATGTTTGAAGAGAGTCAAAAGAGTCTTTCCGGATAAGAATTGTGCCACTTGGCAATTCTTCTTTGCACCTTCCCTATACGGCCAATATCCCTTGTTAGGAGGGTTCCATACTTCGAGTTCAGTCATCATGAAAAGAAGTGAAGAGGAGAATCACAGCCAGTACATAAACAGTTGGGTAGAGGTAAGCGATGAAAGTCTAGATTACTGCAGAAGATTGGGTGGGTCAGATTGAACAGATCCTGTCTCAGCTCCAGATGTTGATGACATTTGGACGGGAGCCGGACAAAGGTGCGTGACCGCCAATATTCCAAAGGGATGTACCACGGGGACACTAACCTGGCCAGCCCAATTTTTGGGCACCTCAAAAAAAATTGAAGTGCAGCTCTAAGTATTGACAGGCAAATAAACTAGCTTGTTCCAGAGACAACAACTAGCATGATCATTCCCACTACCTCCACTGATTATGGCGCAGTTGTAAACCATTGAACCACACTGCTCCCTCCACCAAGGATCCCAACAACCCTGAGGACGCCACCTACCCCAAGGCTGTCCGCAACGGAGTCCTTTCCGAAATCAGAACCCAACGTAAAAGTGCTTTGTCTCTCAAGGGCAAAACCACAAGCTGCAGTAACCGCACCGCCGCTATAATCATTGCTGCTAGGGCCTGTATCCGCAGTGCCGCCGCTACCACCTCCGAATTGGCCGCTTTACTAGAGCGCATTTCCATCTATGACGCCTGCATTGCCGACTGCTTTGACTCCATATCCGAGTCAGTCAAGTTTGCCGACCTCCCCACCTCTTCGCCCAAGGCAAAGCGCTCCACTTTCTCCAGCAAAATTGAAGCAATCAGCACCACTATTGTGCCTGACATTGCTGCTTTGGCCTAGCTTTCCAGTGCTCACGATGTATCTGAGACTGGCCGCCTTGATGCCGCTGTTGTTGCTATCGGCATGCCTGTGCTTACCCCTCCTAATCAACACCCATTGAGTGCTCTTGCCCTGTCCACTCCCACGGCCGCTAAGCTCCCCGACTTCCTCAAGCCCTTCCAACCCAGCTCAGGGCCATCTCCGCCCAATTGGCCCGCTTTAAGGGCGTGTTTGAGGTCCCCTTCAATGGTAACAGGTTCCACCTCTATAATATCAAGACCCAGCGCATAATTTTTTTGGGCTGCTTCGACAATCAGCTGGCCGCCTTGATCCGCCCTGCCACCAATTAGTCCACGCCCGTGATGGCAGTCTCCAGTATCAACACCTGCTCCTCAGCCCTTCAGGAATGTTTTGATGAGGAATATCCGCTCATCACTTGTTGCTCAGAGCTATTTGAGTGCAGAAAGATGTCCAGCCAGTCGTGGGACGCGTTCCTCACCCTTTTGGCCAACCTTGCCAACCAGGCTGACGTTGACAAGATCCCCTTAGAGGAGCTCCTCGTTCAGCTCGCCATTGCCAGCACGTTTGATCAGGATTTGTAGAAAGAATTCATTGCTCTGCAATCCTGTCCTTTCTGACTTTTGTGTGGCCCATGCCACCTTCAAGAAGGTCACAACCAACGTCAAGACCCCGGCCGTGGTGCGTGAGGTCAAGTCCAGGGCCTCATCTAATGCCACCAGAGGCCCTGGCGTCCGTGGTTGTGTCTCCATTGGCTCTCAGCTCCTTTGCATGCCCAAGTCCATGGCCTGCAGGTGCCACCACCACCCCAAGCTGATTGCCCGGCTTACAAAGTCACTTGTGCCTTCCCAAACCCAAGACCACTACACCACCAATCACAGCGGTGAGCTCCTCTGCCCCGCCGCCCAGGCCGCCAGCAAGCGCACCGCTAAGGCCCCCCAGGCCTGTCAAGTCAAGGAGGCCAAGTATGCCACCTCAGACGATTCCGGGGGGCCAGGATTGCCTCAAGACGTCACTTTGGCACACCTTGTTTGTAAATTGTGAAAAGCACTCCCACACCCCAGACTACTATGCGCGTTTACAACAAGAGGTCAAAGGTTTTGATCAGTTACAGGTGCCACCATCTGTTTCATTGCTTTAAATGTTGTTCAGCAGGCAGGCTTCCATATCCTTGCCTGGGATCTGGCCATCTCCGTCTGCAATGACACTCCCAACTCCTGTGACGGTACTGTGGACATCCGCCTCTCCTATGAGGGCGCCTCAATCAAGCTGGCAGCCATGGTGTCCAAAAGCATTGATAGTGACTTCCTCCTCTCATGCAACGCATGCATCTAACTTGGTTTGGTATCACAGTTTTTCCCTCATCACTAGGCACTGCTAGCTTCAATGGAATACTAGGTAAACGATGCTTTCAACGAAAATCAATAGCTAAGCGATATTCAGCATCGATCAAAGAAGCCGTATACGGACTATTAAGTTCCTCCACGGCTCAAAAAAATGGCCATTTCTTTCTCATGGTTTTCGTGTTTTTCCTCGAAACTCGATTCGGCGCCATATTTGGTTCATTTTGGGTGAACTCTTTCAGCCAATTAGGCAACTCTCTGATTTGTATCTGCTGGCCCTTCCTTACGTTTTTCAAGGATAAACCTGATGTTCTTATTGTATTTTTTTTTCAATCATTAGTTGTTTTGAGAATCATTTTGGGAGGATAAGAGTTTTCTATTATGCCATCTTCTACTGGATAAAAGTAGGTGTCAACGTTGCGGTAGGATTTAGTCACTCTGAGTTGGTTAGGCAGTGTTTTCAACCAAACCAAAGGAATTTTCCGTGGTTAAATACATGAAATCGTCCAGAATCTAGCAAAATGTTCCAGATTCAAAACAGTGTACAAATGATGTTGTCATCATCCATCTATCTACCAATGCAAGGTCTGCCTGCACATCCAACAATTGCCTGCACAAAGTAGTCATTAACAATGGAGAGAATTCTTATATTTTCAAAGAGCATAATGTAATGAATAAAAAAAGAAGAACAAAGGGCACCTATAGACGATGAACGTTGACCTGTACTGTTATTGGTCAAGCTCGGTGTTGGGAGTGTTTGGATCATTTCCCGTGTTGAGCACTAAAATCCAATATGCATTTTAGCAATTTCTTGCCAAAGTTCGGATGTGACTTTTCTTTAATTGCATATCTTGCCCAAGTTTTGTCGAACTCGCAATGCGCTGCTTCATGCGATTGTTCACTGAACACAGCCATGCTGGTATCAGCTCGTTCGCGAACAAAATCCAACAAATGGTCGATTACAATGTGAGCTTTGCAAGTAAGATTCATATTCGTGTTCTTCCATGCCTGTCTGAATTGTGAATATATTTTTCTAGTTGCTCAAGGTCAATTGAAGGAGGAGAGTAGAGCGTGTCAAGGATGGTTTTTGAACACATTGACGTACGCCATTGACATGTCCAAGACACCATTTCTCTTCAAAATTTCTTCAAGGACAGTCACATGGTCTAGGAGCTTTTTTGACTTATTCCCTTCAAACGAATGTCCATGATAGTGTTCTTGGTGGATTGACAGAGTGCGCGGCCATTCATTTCCAACAGGGAAATCCTTGATTAGACAATTAAATGTCTTATTCACGATTCCTAATAAAACGCGGAGCATTGGAATAGGAACTAGGTTGAGAACTTTATCAGTGTCTGGGTTACGCTGAAACAGCAACGCTTGTCCCCTGACACTGAAACACATTCTTGGGACGCTGATTTGCTGATATTTATAATAATTCATTCTAAGTGAGCCCATTGTACGTTCTTCTATTTTATCTTCTCACTTGCCGTTCTCCCAGTGGCAAAAGGCACATGGAAAAGCACTAGCGTGGGCGCCTATTCCAAGGCAAAGATTAACTCATTTGATATCTTGAGAAACAATCACTTGCGGAAAGGCGTCAAAAACCGACACCAAAGCCAGTCGATCAACCAACACTGTGATTGTGTCGTACGACTCCTTGCAAGGACTCAAGGCTAGGATCTGAATACACTTTACTCCTCCGGATTTGAAGTGTCCTTTTAATTCTCGCTTCATAACCAATGATGACGTGATTTTAAGGAATCCCTTTCCTTCATCAATGGACAGACGAAAGACATCATCTTCTTTGTCAACTCCACGTTCTTCCAGAATGATTGAAAGGAATTTACACACATCGGTGCAACTGACAACAATAATGCTCTCTTCTTGGCCCGGAATGACAACTTCAGAAACCTCAAATAAGTCTTTAAACTTTTTGTTTTCATTGTCAAGGTGTTGGTCAAAGTGAGGTTGGACCGGAACAGATTTGCGGATGTGTCGGGCGACGGTTTTGATCTTCTTGCACGATAGCCCTGCCTCAAGACGAATGTTGTCAAGGGTTGAGAATTTGATCTGGCTCATCTTCTTGGTCTCTCGTTCTTGAGCACGCTTCAGATTTTGGTCAACCTTCACCCAAGTGAAATCAGGACCACGGGACGACAATTTTTGAGTGGTGATTGTATCCAGGCTTGCAACTAGTTCGGCAGTTTCCTGGGCTGCAATTTGCAATACGCGCTGAGGAACCATCCTTTTGACATTTTCAATTGCAGCATTAGTATTACATGGGTGACGACAACCAGGATAAATTAATTGAGTCATGCACATTGTGGAGGTTCCTGGCTTTATATCCAGAGGCCCACCACTTTCCTCATTCCGATTTGTTTCTCGTCTTAAGAATTGGAGGGATCTTGGCAGCTTCGACAGTGTCCCCCTGTTTCCAAATTGCGATCGTTGGCCCGCACTTTTACAAAGAAAGCACAAACACGGGAACCCTTTCACACTTGTTGTGCTCGATCGAAGTTGCCTGAAGTTCACCATTGAGGAGTAATCGGGCAATTCGGGCAGGACAAACGAGAAATCGAGCTTTCCCAACTTCTGGAGTTTGATCCGACAACTGGGGCACAAACCATTGGGAAGTCTAGGGTCATCAACATTATAGTCCGAGATCAAGAAGTCGTTGATGATTTGGTGCAAAGATCACGGCACCAAACTTAGTCACTCGATCCAGACAAAGGAGGCATATCACCTGGCAATATTTGGAGTGTTTTTCCAAGGCAAAATAAAGCTCTGAACTTAAGCGAAGGTAGATTCAATGGATGAAGATCCGAACATCAGCGTGAGGGGACGCTCAAACGGACTTTCAGAGTCCGATTTTGGTACTTTAGTTGCGTGATTATCAAGTTGGAGCATTGCGTTACAGAATCATCACTGCCATCCT
>NC_081441.1:6177310-6178743 GCF_007210705.1 Tigriopus californicus | reverse complement strand
CTTTTATCCAGTAGAAGATGGCATAATAGAAAACTCTTATCCTCCCAAAATGATTCTCAAAACAACTAATGATTGAAAAAAAAATACAATAAGAACATCAGGTTTATCCTTGAAAAGCGTAAGGAAGGGCCAGCAGATACAAATCAGAGAGTTGCCTAATTGGCTGAAAGAGTTCACCCAAAATGAACCAAATATGGCGCTGCATCGAGTTTCGAGGAAAAACGCGAAAACCATGAGAAAGAAATGGCCAATTTTTTGAGCCATGGAGGAACTTAATATTCCGTATACGGCTTCTTTGATAGATGCTGAATATCGCTTAGCTATTGATTTTCGTTGAATGCATCGTTTACCTAGTATTCCATTGAAGCTAGCAGTGTAGGCCGAGAAAAAATATTGCAATTTGCCGTCAAGAAGAAATGTGAGAGAGCTGAAATTTTGTTTCTCAAAGGGCTCGAACGAAGCTTTTGAAATGAGAAACGACAAGACGGCGCCCAAAACCGGTTTTCGTCAATCCTCGTGCTTTTCCTCTCAACGACAAAATGCAATGTTTTTCCTCGGACTGCTCATCATTGAGTACGCTATCCGCAACTCATCAGCTGAATCCACAATGGCCAGCCCCACTCCCAAAGTGGTTGCCCTATCGCCGAGCACGCCTCTTCGACGATGCTGGCCGCGATGAAGTGTTTGAGCTTGAACCCAACATCTTCCTCTTTGGACGTAAAATTGAGTGAATCGGCTGTCAATAGGTGTGCTTGTCTGTCCTAGACGGACGTGTCTCTCATGGGATCTCCTTTTGGCTTGTTGATAAATGGAACAACCTTCCATCATTTGCGCCTTGCCTTTTGCCATGTCTGGCCCTTAGAAATGTCTTCTTGCCTGATTGTAGGTGCGTACTCTTCCATGATGTCCTCCTGCTAATGGGTGGTTGTGCAGGCATATCAAGAGGTCTGTGGGTTGATGTTATGAAATATTGGGAGAAAACGTCCAATGTACTACTGAACAGTCCAGTTGGACGTCAGACATTCGATAATGGATGTTATAGATATTTTGTAAGTAGGGTCTTGAACTAGCCATCGCCGAATGTGACCAAATGCAGTTTTGATGAGTGACCAGGCATCTGATTAGAGCAGGGCCCCCACTTGGTGAAACACTATTTCTTGTTTGATTCCTATTCAACCCAAGCTTGCGGCCGGCGTCCCTGATGAATTCGTTGCTCTGCAACATGTGACACGACTCCCTGGCCAGCGCTAAGATTTGCAGGCCAGGCTGAGCGACCTGAGCGTTTTTGAGCCAACCCAACATTTTGAGCGAGCCTTGAGAACTTGCTTGGAGAAGTGTGACCAACCACCCTTGTGTAGTGTTATTCCTTATTTAGGCTATCACGGTTTACGTCATGCTTATGCATCATGCTCTCTCATTCCTCATATATGCTC
>NC_081441.1:6073123-6174605 GCF_007210705.1 Tigriopus californicus | reverse complement strand
AGAGGAATAACAAACGTTTCATGATAATGATTCAACTTGCCTGAAGCGAGATTTAACGAAATATCTTTGTCCCATTTCCACCAGCGTCAGCTGACCTGAAAACATGCTCATGCGGTACAGCTCCTGTTGAACTTAAGCATTCTAGTTATGGTTTTCTATGAGCCAACCCAACATTTTGAGCGAGCCTTGAGAACTTGCTTGGAGAAGTGTGACCAACCACCCTTGTGTAGTGTTATTCCTTATTTAGGCTATCACGGTTTACGTCATGCTTATGCATCATGCTCTCTCATTCCTCATATATGCTCTCTGTGTATAAACAATCCCTTGTATCCATGCTCCAACTACTGTTCAATAGAGAGTTTGCAATAGAGCTTCAACCAGAGTACATCATCTGTCTGTTCTCCGCGCGTCCATAGCATAACATGGCGCAGTCGGCAGGATATTGTGACTATTGAGATTATGAAAGTAGTGAAAATCGTAAACTACCAAAAGCATGCAATATTACAGTGAAATCAAAGTGTTAACTTCTCCTGTTAAGACGTTTTTAGGGATAATGACAGCCAACAAGGAAAGTAAGTCTTTAAATGCCTCCCTGAGAGGATACAAAGGACATTTAACCCGTGTGGTGAACAACGCTCAACGATTGTGCAAGTTTGTTGTTGACAAACCCTCTTCTCTGGAGGCAGCAGAGTTGGAAAGTATTTCCGGTGATTTAAAGGATGCTTTCGAAAAGGTGTTGAAGACTCTCTTAAGGATGCAGGAACATGCATATGAAGGTGGAATTACAAGTGCAAACTCGTTGTATCAGACCACTCTTCAGAAGCTACTTGCTACGATGGCATCAAATACGGGAACACCCACCCCCTGCGCTGATTAGTGCCCTGCCACCAGATGGTCAAACCATTCAAAAGGGCAGGGCTAATGACGCTCTCAAACCCTTTGGTTTGACTCGCGACCACACCCCAGTTGAAATGAGATCATGGGTCATAAAGTTCAAGGCTTTCTACAGGTCAAGTTCTTTGGATTGTTGCTCAATCTCAGAACAACATGCATACTTTCGCAAATGCGTAGATGCCCCATTAGAAGCCAGGATCCATGATCAGATTCAAGAAGATACCCCGATATTTGGTGATGATGGATGTATTACTCTGTTGGAAAAAGAGTTTCTCCTCAAATATTCACTTTTTGCAAGCAGGCTCAAGTTCTTTCGTCTTCAGCACTCACCAGGCCAGCAATTCACAGACTTCATTGCAAAGCTCCGTTCAAAAGGAGAAGAGGCTGATCTTCACAAGTTATCTGTGGACGACGACCTCTATGTGTTTCAATACATCTGTGCTTCGTTGGATACCAAACTCAAGGAATTGTTTTTGAAATCCAAGAGTCCAAGTCTGGAAAAGCTTTGTGCCGTACTTGGCCGAGTTGGACACTTGACATTTTTTTTATAATATCCCAATCTTAACGGACCTGCACAATTCGTGAGCGGGTCACTCAAAGTACGTACTGGACGTTGGACAAATCGTTTTATAACATCAGCCCCAGAACGCCATGCAGCAAATTTATGGTCTCAATCCGTTCAAAGAAAGATGAAGGGGAGCAATGCAATTGATTCGTTGAATTCAAACTCTTCATTGAGAACTCCGAGGAGATTTATGTGAAAACAATCGCATGCTCGGACGTGGACGAAGATGTTTTGGTGGGATGACAAGACCTTCAAAAATTACTGGTCATTCCGGGAGATTTCCCAAGAGCGCAAGTTGGATCAAATGTGCTAGCTGCACAGATGGATCAACGCCATCAAGATTTGGATTTAAATCCGATATTTTTGGAATTTCAAGATATTTTGAGGGATCACCTAGCTAAGAGGCATATAGCAGGCCCTCCAAAGAAGATACATCTGCGGAATGTGGATATTATGCCACGAAGGGTTCTTACTGTACGACCAGTGCCCCTGAACATGAAGGAAGAGGCTGATCTTCTTATCCAAGACCTTATGGATTCTGGTGTCATATCGCCTTCTTCCTGGGCTCCAACTGATTGGATTTTTTGTGCCCAAGGGAGATGGAAAAGCCGGAGGACGTTTAGTCACGGATTTCTCGCAGCTCAACAAGTTCGTCAAACGGCCAACCACCCATTCCCCTCCGGTACTGATAATACATCCATTTTTTGCCTAATTGGATGCTGTTCAAGGAGCTCACCAGATCCCTTTGGACAATGCCAGTTCACTCCTCACGACGTTCCTTTTGGCGAGTGGAGATTCCACTACAACAGAGCCCCCATGGGACTCAACGCGAGTTCTGACAAACGGTGCCATAGATCAGATGTTGCAATCAAGGGTTTACCTGGAGTACTTAAACTCGTGGACGACATTCTCGTCCAAGCACCAACCCCAGATGTTCTTTATTTGCATCCAACAAAACTGGAAGCGATTAGCAATTTCCCAGAGCCCGGAGACCTCACTTCTTTACGTTCCTCTTTGGGACTAGCAAACTAGTTGGGAGCGCCTCTCTTGTTCAATATTTTGATCCCACACTTTGGACGGAATTGCCTACAGATGCTTCGAGATTACAGGGACTCGGTTTTGCCCTGATTCAACGTGGATCTCAGGATGAGATATGCCTCATCCAGTGTGGCTCTCGCGCGCTAACCCCGACGGAATCCCGTTATGTCACGATTGAGCTTGAATGCCTGGTCATTACTTGGGCCATTCAAAAGTGTAGATATTACTTGTTGGGTGATATCAAGTTCAGTGTGATCACAGATCACCGCCCCTTGGTCGGAATTTTTGATAAGCCTTTGGACGACGTTCATAACTCTCGACTTTTACGCTTTCAAGAAAAATTGTCCTGTTTTACGTTCAGTGTGTTATGGGTTGTTGTTAAAACCCATCTGATCGCTTATGCTTTGTCTCGTGCACAGGTGTTCTCAGCCCCCAAGGAGGGTGAGATGATCATGACATTGGATTTGCCGCTGACAACAGCAATGGATGACCTGAGCCTCAAATTTATTTTTGACGCCACAGAGCAGGACACAAGTTACAAGGGAGTGGTCCTTGTCTTTAAACAAGATCTGAAGATCGAGGAGTTATCTCCAACACACCCAGCTCGTCCTTATACCAACATGTGGGATGATCTTTTGTTACTCAGGAAGTCATCACTTCTCATCTTGTACAACAAAAGGATGGTTATTCCCAAAAGTTGTCAAACGGAAATTCTCCGTTTCCTTCCCCTTCCACACACTGGTATAGTGAAGACGAGGAAAGCCGCCCAACAGCTATACTATTGGCCTGGGATCAATAATGACATCAAGATAATGATTGATCGGTGCAAGATTTGTCAAGCTCGTTGACCGACCCAACAACGAGAACCACTCCAGGAGAAAAATCAAGCTACGGGACCCATGGACCAAATTGCAGCCGACCTTTTCGAGTTTGCTGGACGTCACTATTTGGTAGTAGTTGACAGATATTCGAGTTGGCCATTCCAATATCTGTTGGATTCATTGACTACAGGAACAGTCACAAAAATTCTCTTAAGAATATTCCTTCAATTCGGTTTCCCAACGCAAAGTCGCACTGATGGAGGACCTCAGTTTTGTAGCGAATGCCAAAAGTTCTGTTGTGACAATAGCATCTTGCATGAATTGTCGTCACCTTACAATCCTGAAAGCAACGGATTAGCAGAATTGGCAGTAAAGGCCATCAAAGACCTTTATTACAAGTGTCAAGGACTAGGCGACCCGTTGATGTTTGACAGAGCCTTGGCAACTTGGAGAAACATTGCCCAAGCGGATGGATTGCCACCATTACAGTTGTTTCCCGGGCAAAGTCAAAGAGGTTTCTTACCTACATTACCCAAGGCCGTTGTGCCTATGGCTCAAGGAGTTGCTTCTCGTATGAGAAGAGGAGCCGAAAAATCCATCAAAGTGAACTTCAACCAAAGAACAGACACCCCTTTCGCTTCTCAAGATCTAAAGTAATATGTACCCTTCATTCTTTTTCCTATTAACAGGTTTCGTGCCTACCTTGGGTTATGTTGCGTTTTCTTCCCGCCAGGTCTTTTATGATGTAATAACCACGTTCAAGTTAGTCTAGAATAAATCCGAATATACGAGGTCCCAAGTCTCTTCCGTTCGCCGATTTCTAAAAATTACTCCATCCGGCAGAACTTGATTACAAGCAAAGCCAAGACCAGATGTGCTTCCATCGGAATAGCAAGTGTAAGGGAGATCTGGTTGCGGCAAAAGCAGGGTTGCTACCATCAACTTAAGATCTTCAAAGGCTTTGTCGTGAAAAGATGTCCACTTGAACCTGGTTTGAGTGGAAAGATCATACAAGTGATTCGCTATTCTGGCGAAATGAGGAAGAAATCGGCGGTAAAAATTCAAGCTAGCCAAGAAACTAACTAATTTCCGAGCAGTGGTGAGACAAGGATAATCTTAATAGGCCCAAATCCTGGTATTAGGGATGTTCATGGAATCATTTCGGTACACAATACCTAAGAATTCAGTGACCGGTGTGATAATACGAATTTTCGATGGTTTTAGCCATAGATAACTTCATATATAGATCGATCAAGGGCGCTGCGATCGCATGTTTTCGTCTCAGCTGTCGCTGGTGGAAAAAAGTTTTCATTCGTAGTCAAGCTACTTAGGACAACTATGGTGCAAATTTGAATCGTTGACGGCTCGTCCAAATTCAGAGTAGAAACCCCTAATAAAACTCCTTGTCAAGCAATTACTCTCCACTAGCACGTTTCATAAAACGGGCTTGAGAGAGCTGTTCGATGACATTTTTAAGAACAAATTTCTGAAGGGGTTATAGTGGGGCTCAAGTTGCAATTTTGGATACATTTTGTTACACTTTCGAGATTTTCGAGATGCGTTGTTAAACAAGGGCAATCAATAGAGTATATGATTTGCTCTACTAATGTCCAAATCTTTTTTGACATGTTATGTGTATTATGCCCTAAAAAGCATGTTTTTTTATTATTCTATCACTCTTTTTACCTGTATATTTGTAAGATTCAAAAGAAATAACAAAGAGAAGAGGAATAACAAACGTTTCATGATAATAATTCAACTTGCCTGAAGCGAGATTTAACAATATATCTTTGTCCCATTTCCACCAGCGTCAGCTCACCTGAAAACATGCTCATGCGGTACACCTCCTGTTGAACTTAAGCATTCTAGTTATGGTTTTCTATGGTTTTAGCTTTAAATTGTATTCACAAATGGCCAACAGGAGTTTTTCCAAAGTTGCCAAGTGACGATCAACGTCCGTGGGAATCAAAATGGAACCCACTGAACATACCAACAGGTCGTCCACGTAGCATAATACCTCAAGAATATTTCTGAACACCACGTTGAGCAGAAGGCTGAGTTGGTTGGGCGAATTTTTCATGCCCTGAGCTAACGTTTGATAACAATATTTGACTTTGTTTGTGGTGTGATTGT
The DNA here is from genome assembly GCF_007210705.1 of Tigriopus californicus. Lineage (NCBI taxonomy): Eukaryota > Metazoa > Arthropoda > Copepoda > Harpacticoida > Harpacticidae > Tigriopus > Tigriopus californicus. The sequence goes on along the minus strand of NC_081441.1, from coordinate 6,169,154 downwards.
ATGCTCATGCTCGCACCTATCAATCTAGTCAATGTATATATAAACCAGATCTAGTCAAGTAATAAAACAGTCATCTCAATACGCTCCCAATGAGAACATGACAGTTTGGTCTCCAAAACGCTGTCAATGGCTGGGACTCAGCATTGAGAGGGACCTGATGCAACGCTGCCTCTAAATCCAAAGTAGTTCGCAAATGTTTCCCCTGTAACTGAGTCATGACCTCGTTGTGGCTAATCCAACGTGGCTGACGAGGAGGTGGGCGGCAAGACCAACGCCCCATTTTCAGCTCTATCAACTATCGACGAAAACATCCTCTTTGAGTGAAAGAGTCCATTAAGGCCACTCTTTCGTCGGCAGATAAATAGAGATCCTGGGCCATTAGGTTTTGAGCCATGACCCTCCGAGATTGGTCCTCAACATCGATTGATGCCTCTATTGTGCATAAGACTCATTGGGGGCACTCCTCGATGGTTGCCACTACCAAATCTTTTGGGATTTGAATGCTTCGACCCTCCTTTGGATGAAGAGCTAAGTAGCACGTGATGAGTCTTTTCCCGTCAATGACAGTCACATCAGCGGAATCATAATATACTGGAGGGGAAATTAAGACGCTAAAAAAGGGAGGATACACCTCAATCGTGTATAGAGTAGATGGAGAGAGTTCGGCAAAACCATCGTCCACGTGAAGATGACAAAGGACCCTGGTCCCAGTATTGGGGTGAATGACAATGTCTTCAACACTTGTCAACTGGCCACCGTCGCGGTTCAACTGGATAATGGGAATTGGAAGTTCGACTGAAAACTGGTGTGAATTACCCTCATTCCTCGTCAAGGGAGTTTCGACGAAAACTGAGCAATTAAACACTAAAGTGTCGGGCGTCTCATACAGTTTGTAAGCGCTTCCAAGAATATCATTTCCTATAATGAGAGGCTTAGCCAAATCGGTAGCGAATAAGGCACGGATAATAGAATGATATAGCCTCTTCAATACTACCATGGAACGTAAGGCGCAAGAAAACGGACCCAGTGATAGCCCCGGAAGAATTGGCAGCCGCACATCGAAACGTGCGAGGCTTTTGAAACCAATGCGGCTGATAACTAAGCACAAGAGAAGGGAGAAGATCTTTGCGAACCACTGTAGCATTGGATCTGGAATCTTTCACTGCTGAAACCAGATAGTGGTGTTCACCGATATGGACAGAAAGAAATGGCAGTCCAGGAAATTTGGTGCGATCAAGGGAAGTAATGAATTGGCACAGAACTGGGTGATTAGCTCCACACAATCCAGTGAACAGAAGTGGATCTGAAAACCTGAAAACGAAAACAAGGGAATGTTACGACCATGAGGGTATCGTGTCTGAAAATAGAAATTGGTCCTCTTAATACCTCCGCTATTGCTGTCGGTTAGATCCACGTCCCAGGCCTCGATAAAAGTGTGAATTGCCACCATGATTATGGCCACGAGAAGGGACGTACGTCACTTGACGTGTTTGCGCTGGAAACGATTGCATGGACCAGAACTGATCATAGTCGGATGCAGGGGGGTCCATAAGGAAATTGGCCACCAATTCGATCACCAGACCAGTTTTGGGGTAGGCGTGGAGGCTCGGCTGATGGGCCAGGAGGATTATGATTCATGGAAGGAATAAAAGACACGTTTTGTTGTGATGTCCGATTGAATCGACGTCCCTCATCTGGAGCATAGTATTCCTGACGTTTGGGCAGTCCACTCCATTTGGTGTCGCGTCGCTCAGCCAGTTCACTCGGAGTGAAATTCGGCGGGGGCGAATGGAGGCGGGAACCTAAGACTATATATGTATAGGCTGCTGGTAGATATCGTTGGGCTGACTTGGCATTAGCTGGCAGTAAGGAGTAATTTTGGCGCTCTCGTCGCATCGGTTCAGCTGATGCAAAAGCCAGCTTGGTGGCACAACAACGATTTGTCTCGCGTGGTGTCTATGGACTACCGAGATTGACTCAGTCATTTATGGTTGTTTTTGTCCTTAGACGATTGATCTTCGAAGTGCAGGGCTGTTTAAGCTAAGTTATTTGATATCTGATTGGTGCTCACTCACGGATCGAGACAAGATGACAAAAAGCTGTTTTGCTTTTGGGTGCTCTAATCGGTGCAATCTCCAGTCACAAAAATCGTTTCACAAGTTTCCTTCGGATCCAGCACAAGAGAAAAAATGGATAGTAGCTCTTAAGCGGAAGAATTATAGGCCAAGCAACTGGGCCTTCGTTTGCAGCGATCATTTCAGGTACGATTAGAACATCAAATCTCTAATGAACATAGTTATCAAGTTCACAATGCTGAACTGTTCTATTTATAATTGTTGCACAAATTCGGATTTTACAGAGAGAGAGATTACAAGGTTGGTGGAAAGCGGCACTATCTATACCCTAACTCTGTACCGTCAATTTTTGAGGGATTTCCGAGCTGGGATTTCACTTGCCTAAGAAATCTCGACAAATGTTGAAAAGGATGCAACATAATGAAAGCTCCTCCCAACCAAGCCAACTAAATCATGAATCTGCGTCAATAGACTTTAGTCACGATCATCATTCCGATCCTCAACGTTCTATTGTTCAGCCTCAAACTGAATCGAATATTCGGCAATCCCTTGGGATTTGATAAATCTTGATAATCTTGAAATCTTGATAAATCTATTGTGCTTCTGGACCACAATTACTGTTGCTCAAACGACGTGGACGTACTTAAGGGAAAAGTCGAAAAAACGAAGCAACCAGTCGAACTCAAAACAAAGAAAGAGAACATCTTAAGGAAGGCATGCAAAGCATCAAAAATGAAAATCGTAAAATTGGCCGACTACCTCAATCAGACGCGCCAAAAAAATCATCTCAGAAAACAGTACTAACTTTCTGCTAGAGCGATTTTCTGATGCTGAACTTAAGGTTGTCACGGATTTAATCCAATCAAAAGACGGACGACGAAGATACTCGGAGGAAACGAAGAATTTCGCGATTGTCCTTCATTATTTCAGCCCAAAGGCTTACAAGTTCGTTTCTTCATTTTTCTCCCTTCCTGCTCCAAGCACCATTCGTGAGAACATTGGATCAATTGATTGCTATCCCGGATTCCAAATTCCAGCACTTATAGAACTCGAAAGGCATCGAGGTGAGGTTAATTACAGTGATGGGGCTCTGTCAATTGACGGCATGTCCATAAAACAAATGATCGAATTTGACAAGAAACTGGGACGGTGCCTTGGTTACGTGGACCTTGGTGGGGCTTCAGATGTTGGGGAGGCTGAAGTTGCTGCTACTGAAGCTCTCGTAGTAATGGTCACAGGGCTTCGAAAATTTTGGAAAATCCCGATTGCCTACTTTATGATCAAAGGAATTCAATCTGGCGTGTTGGCTGGAATAATACGCGAAGCTTTGCTCCAATGCTAGGAACAGTAGCAGAAGTAGATGTATCTGTTCGTACAATTGTAATGGATGGAACCATTCACAACATATCCGCTTTTAACGTTCTTGGATGCAATTTGCATCCACAAGATATTGATATGCTCAAAACCCACTTCAAGCATCCCCATCCGGATGCTGGATATGATGTGTATGCTATTTGTGACCCTGGCCACATGGCAAAAAACGTAAAAAAACTTGCTTTTTGAACATAAAGAGCTTGTTTGGCCGGGAATAGGGTCCGTCAAGTGGAAACACCTTAACACTTTCCATCAAATTCAAGAAGGACATGGCCTACGCTTGGGAAATAAGTTAAGTGGGAGACACATTGATTTTCAGAAGAACAAGATGAAAGTCAAGTTAGCACTGGAAGCAATCGCCTCGAACTCTGTTGCTAAAAGTCTGGAATGGGCTTACGCAAATCAAATACCTGAACTGTGCGACGAGGACGTATTAGTGACAGCGAAATTCCTAAAGTTTCATGATCGTATTTTCGACATACTCAACAGTCTATCATAATTCGGAAGGGAATTCAAGGCTGCTCTATCCCTGTTGAATTACGAGAAAGTCAGCGAACACTTCTGTTCATTTACTGCTATGTACGAAGCCCTTGAAACGACTTCCGGACAAAAGATTATTCATTCTCGGAGGAAATCGGGTCCACTTGGATTTCTGACCTATATTAATTCAATCAAACGGCTAATGGCGGATATCACTTGTGGAACACTCAAGCTGGACTATCTTTGCACCTACAAGTTGCAAAAAGATCATTTAGAGCAATTTTTTGGCGCTGTTATGATGAGGAATGGTTGAAGTTTAAATCCTACTCCCAAGCAATTTCGCTATGCCTTTCGAAAGCTCTTAATTCATGCTGGAAAGTCAATCTTATCGGGAAGCACTGGAAATTGTCTCCCACAAGATGAAACTGTTCTTCTTTCAATCTCGACCAGACCAATTGATTTGCATCAATCTGAGCAAACTTTCTTACCTATCAACGAAAGTGTAAGCGAGATACAGAATCAACCCATTCATGAAAAAGGGTGCTCAATTCAAAGTTGCAGAGTCTGTACCGCTGCCATTACCTATATTGCGGGATATTACGTGTATTCACTTGAAAAGCAGATAAAGTGCAAAGTTTGCCGATCATCCTTAATGAATTCGACAGAGGATCCATGTGAAAACTTTTCGCTGATTCAATTCAAGAACTATGTCCCAAAACACTCTGGAATGGGCTTGAAATATCCAAGCGGGTCATTGTGTCGGCTGCTTTACATTTGCGAAAAAACATTCCGTCAAAATTCGAAACAATGGCATCCAAGAACTTCGAGCAAGTGCTTTTGATTAAGGTTTTATCGTCAATCCAGCAAGAGACGATCTTCAGCGACTTATCCCAAGGTCACCAATTTGAGACTGCCGATGGAACAGAAAATCACTACATTTCCCTCATCCATTTGGTTTCCAGGAAATACATCTTTTTAAGAACAGCAAAGCTTTTGAAAAATTCAATGAATCCTAAAAACATTGGAAATTATATTCACAGAATGAGAATTTTTCAGAATGTTTAACGGTCAAACATGTATTAACTCGAAAACAGATATAAATCTTTGAGATGAAGCCTCCTCTGAGTTTACTATTAATGACTTTTACAATAAAAGATAGAGCGTCGCCGTTAGAATTCAAAGTAATTGCTTGGGTTAATGGAGAAATAAGGTGTCAGAATTATGAGGGTAGTGATTAGCACAATTTCTTAGAGTATGAGAGGTCCGGTTTGATTCTCCTTTCTTACTTACAAAAAGTTAATGTTTATCGCTAACGAGACCCGCAGACTGAGGACCAATCGGAGGCTGTGATGGCTAGTTTTGCAGGCCGGGCGAGGTTTGCCCTCTCCGACCTTTATACCATCAGTAAAAGTGGAGACATGAAAAGCTTTGTTAACAATATATTTGGCTTAAGAAAGTCTCTCTATCTTTTAACTGAAAGTCAAAATAACCTAATATATCTGAAACATGACATCTAATACATACAGGTATAATTCATCGTTTTAACTTCAAATAAGACTATTTTTAATTCCAATCAACAACTTTATAAGTGAACTCAAGGGAGTTATGAAAATTGAAATGAGTCAATCATCTTGAACACTCTTTCCCTACATACATTGACATGAATACATTTTTGCAGGACAATTGTTTATCCTTGTCTCATCTTTGAATCCCGTCAGATTCATTCCTGAGAAGGAGCTAAGACATTAATTAACTTGAGGTTGATGGTGACAATGTTCTTTTTTGCTGCGTGAAGCACTCGGATACTTTTGCTCAATTTCTCATCAAGTTTCATTGTTATTTGTTTTCTTATCCTCCCAATCAGTGTCAATTAATTCAAGGATCAACATAAACGGTAGTTTGGGAGGATTTGATCAAAGAGTTAATTGCTGAAATACAAAAAAATCGTGCTAGCCCTAACACTTGGGTCTCTTGCCACCGAGCTAGATGCCAACGCCCTCTCGCTTCACGGACCATTTTTCCCTTTTAGTTGCCTGGCTTGGCGGGAACCAAGTGGTCAGGGAACAAATTTTCGGGAAACTTTTGTACCTAAACCAGCAGACGAAGCATTGGTATGGGAAAGAAAAGGAGACGGGTCGTTTCGAGAAGCTTCAGACGCATTATGACGGCTCGCTTGGGCCCTCTCTCGAGATTTAGCACGCATTTGGTCTCGAATGTGGTTCCGAGATTTCATTCGCAGATGGGTTTGAACTTCGTTCACCTCCAAAGCTGAAAGGTGTGTGGCTAATTCACGGTGAGATCACCCATCAACCATCTCGGCCAATTCAATAAGCTCAGATATGGAGGTGAGGACCCCATGGCGATTGTCTGACCACGTCTTTTCCTCTAGACGAAGCCATACCTAAGTGGAACAGATTTTTCGTAGCGTGGAAAGCTGCTCGCAATGTGACCTGCCCTCCCTGCTGGCAAGGGTAAAAAGAGCTGTTTGATCGACATACAACATCACTCTCAACATAGCCTTACGGATAGGTTCATTATGAGCGCGAGTGAAATTGGTTAGCTTAGTCATGATGAGTTGGGGAGAATCCTTTTTGGAAAACCGAGTGGCCATCGTGTTTGTTTTGACAGTCTGGGTGAGTGGATATTGAGGATCCGGCCACCCAAAGGCTAAACGCTAATGCGATTTTTGCTTTGGACTATTATAAACACACTCTTTAAAAGTTTTGAAATGAGTCAGACACATGGTCTGTTTGCTCTACCCCTTCGGAACTGAAGAGTCTACCAATGGTTGGTTCCCGAAGAAACCTTAGTAGACTCGGTAGGTCCATGGGGATGAGTGGCCATCGTATCTATAATAACTTTCAACGGTTGGACCCTAATGGTCTGAAATGTATCGAAATAGTCAGCGTGAGTAAGAGTACTCAACGCCAACTTAATGTGATCTTGAGGCAAGGAATGGCTCTCCGCAAAGATCGTGAGTTTACTCCAAAACTCCGAGAAACACATGTCTGAATCAGCTTGGAGTTCTGGAACAAATTTCTTAAGGCTCGACACGTCTAAGTCCTCAAAACACGCAGCATCCCATGGGATTGTCAGATCAGTGGAACAGCTGGACCGCTGGATCGATGACATATCCTGGAGCCGTGATTCCACTGTTGCAATGTCCTCGTCAAGGGTGCGGATTGTCCCTCGAATAGACCCCATGATGGTGAAAAGCTTACCTGGGATCTCATCATTGTGATCAAAAGGAGCCTCTAAAGCTAAGGCCTGAAGTCGGAGATTCTCTCGATGACCTCGTAGCACCTCAATTCGATCAGAAAGGGATAGCATTTGTGCATCATCAGAATGAGGGTGAATCGAAAGTGGAGCTAAAGTTTTGAGCAATAAATCCCCGTCCGATTCATGAAAATGTTTTAGAGTCAGCTTAGAACGAGGAGATAGGAAGGAATTAGCAGGAGAAGCCATCGTGAATGAGGTACAATGGGTTTGATCAAGGGTAGCTGAAGTATCGAGGTAGAATCACGAGCCGAGTCAGAACGGTGGTTCCACGAGGTAGATGTTGGCCCTAAAAAAAATGGAAAAAGACTTGGAGTCGGCGACGTTAAAGCTGGGCTATAGCTAGAGAAAAGAGATAAGAAAGAGAGACCACGTAATGGAACGGGCTTAGGAAGAAGTGCTAGAAAGAAACGCTGAAACGAAATGCTGAAAGAAATTCTTGGAGTTGATGACGTTAAAGCTGGGCTGTAGCTAGAGGAAAGAGAAAAGGAGAAGACCACGTATTGGAAAGGGCTTATTAAGAAGTACTGGAAAGAAATGTCACGGTCGCCATGTAACGCTCAAATCAAGTCTAACGAGATCAGGATACAAGACTTAGCTTAGTAATATCTAGAAAAATGAAAGAAGTGTCGGTTTAGTTGGTAAGTCGTAGACTGCCCTTTATTCATGAGAGACATAGATTTATATACACAACGGGAACAGGGAAAAGGAGGAGCTTAAAGTGCGTGTTCCAAGTCTGTTGCAACATGTTGGAGCATAGAGTCCCTCTTTGGGATCAGGGTGTGGTTCTCTCATGACAATGCTTTAGTTCATATACAGAGATCCATGTTGGCACAGCCCAAATGGGATTCATTATCTTGGTGGCGTTAGTGATTGTGTTTATATGTGTATATAAACGTTGCGTCAAGACAAGACAGCAACAGGTTCAACCACAGAGTGTTCTTCCGTGGTTTACAAACGGACAATGTCTTATGACACGTCCTAAGCTTCAAAGAACGGCCCCATCTTAAAACGAAGACCGGTTCCGGGATGTCACCAATTGTACAACGACATCAAGTTCAACACCGCACAGTTTCGTGTGGGCAAATGTTTAAATTATGTGATTCATATAATTTGGGGGGAGGTGTAGTGTTATTCCTTATTTAGGTTATCACGGCTTACGCCATGCTTATGCATCATGTTCTCTCGTTCCTCATATATGCTCTCTGTGTAGATACAATCCCTTGTATCCATGCCCCAACTACCGTTCAATAGCTCCAACCAGAGTGCATTGTCTGTCTGTGCTCCGCGCGTCCATAACATAACACTTTGCTTTCCTCATCTGGCCAGAATTTGGTTTCTTTATTGGTAGTCTATTCAATTAAACCTTTAAACCGTGGCTTATGATTTGACTTTACATAAAGCTAGATTGAGCCTCGTATGGCTCCCATTTGTTTGATTTTTCATTGAGGATAATGCAACAGAGTTGCTAATCCAGCTCAGGGGTTTGACACTTTGACCGGCCACACTGCTGTCATCCCGCTTCTGGGTCTCCTTGTTCCTAGCCCAGTCCAATTAGTTAAGTGGCCAGATGGTTGATGCCCTGGCATCTGCCATTCTCTCAATGAACGTAAAAGCATGACACAATGTAATGACCCTACTATCAAACCATCAAGTTCAGCTTAGTTTGAGCCTGCCGATGGCTTGTTTATAGGGTAGACACCAAATTTACCTATCAACTTGACTCATAAGTTTTGTGCCAGACTTGGCTGAGTCAGACACTTTGGTTTCTTTATTGGTAGTCTATTGAATTAGGCCTTCAAAATGTGGCTTATACTTTGATTTTACTTAAAGCTAGATTGAGCCTTGCATGGCCCCAAATTGCTTGATTTTTCACTGAGGATAAAGCAACAGAGCTGCTAATCCGGCTCGGGGTTTGGGGAAGACTTTAGAAGAAGTTTACTCTTGAACTTGACTCGTAAGTTTTGTGCTGGACTTGGAGGAGTCGGACACCTGACAATTTTTTATAACATCCCAAGAAAATAAAATTGATGATGGTAATCACTGGTGTCTTTTTTCCACGTTGAATTGTTGATATCGTTTCTTGGGGCAGGAGGAACCAAGTCGGCAACCAGTGTACCTGTTGGGGTTACGACGCGATCTTCCTTATTGCTGTCAACTCTTTGGGATTGGATCCAATCATTGACAATGTCCATAAATTCGCCACAAATGATAGTTTTGTCCAAGGCCCAACAGTCAAAATCTTCCAACTCGTCTTGATTGCTGACCGATTCATTACGAATTCTCTCGCAAAGATCAGGCCGTATCTCAATCCAGGTTTGGTGATCTTCTTTGAACTTGACACTGGGGAGGCCTGGGATGGAACTTCGCTGCCTTTGACTTCGTTCATATCTTGCAAGGCAACCGATTCGGCAATGGAGGGGGCGGGTGAATGTTCTACAGATATGATGGTCGGGATTTTCGAAGATTTGCCACAATTTTTCAAAACGTTTGTAGTCGTCAGAACGTCCCACCTGAATGATTCGAAACGCGAATTCTTCTTGATTTATCTCTTGATTCGGTTTTGCTGCTAGAGTGAAAATGCATAGTGCAGACATAACGTACAGACGAAATTGATACAAATATAGTGAAATAGAAAATAAACTTACAAAATTGGTGTGGGGATGGCAGTTTGGACTCTAGCCGTAGGAACGAACAACAACATTCATTCGAACAGCAAGCCGGAAGGGATGGTCATGAGCAGAATCATTGGCAGGATAAAGAAACCTTACACTTTGAGATTTACACATCACCCTCCTTAAAGCCTCCAAGAGGTTTAATTTTGAATGATTATCAAGCTTTGGAGATAAGGCATACTTTGTTGACGGGATGATTCAAAATGGTAGATCCTGTTCTAATGAGCACCCAACGGACTATTCCTTCTTCATCTGGGAATACAGATTGAATTCGCGCGAGTTTCCATTCGTTTCTCGGTAAATTGAGTTCTACCAATATGACGATGTCGTCTTTGGCCAAGTTCCGTCGCAAATTATTCGAATTAGGTCGTTCTTGTAACTAGGACAAATATTCTTTTGTCCATCTTCTCCAAAACACGTTAGCTAAGTATTAGACCTGCAGCCAACGCCTTCTGGGATAGCCGTGGCCTTCATTGGTGGCAAGCATCCGTTGGGCCTTAGTGTAAGCAGAGTATTAGGGGAAAGTGGGCGTTAGTCGTTTGGGTCGTTAGTTTCTTGGGAGTGTCTCCAAATTTTACAGCTTTCCGAGACGTTGTCTATCAGCAGTGAAGGGCTGGAGAAGCTACTAATGATGGATTACAACGTCTCTGCGAGCATTGGGGTGGCATTTGGTTGACGTCTGACCCCCAAACGGACAAACGTTGGGCAATCCAACGGCTTCGCAGTTTTCACAAGACGTCAACATACATTGTCTCAAGACATTTTGATAGACCCCGTTCCGTGATCATTCCCGTACACCATTTATCCTTATGATATTATGATTGGTGTGATTGTATGCTCATACTCGCACCTATCAATCTAGTCACTATATAAGAACCCAGTCTAGTCAGAAATACACAGTCATCTCCATACGCTGCCAATGAGAACATGACATGGTGCAGTCGGTTTGGCCGGCTGCTGCCCTCTGTCCACCTGTGTTGCTCTCCTCTTTCGAGGATCGAGCGTTACTCTCACAGTGTGAGAGATGTGGAGGAGAGGGCTCTGCAGCTGGCAAGAGCCCGCCCCATCCTTAAACTCCGTGTGGAGGACAGAGCCTCCCGTTGATGGATGGCCAGATGCCCAGAGCCCAATAGGGCGCGGATTTCCTGCCGGAGTGTGGATGGTGATGTGATATCCGTTTTGCCTGTGTGGAGGCCAGTTGCCCCTTGTGAAGGCCAGACGCCCAGAGCCCTGGTGAGTGGATTGCCCACTGGTGTTCCTGCCAGTGAAGAATGCCAGCCAGGGTGTGGATTTCCCACCAGTGTGCGGATGCCTCAGTGATGCCCAGATTTTGTCTGCGATGCCCGAATTCCGTCTGCAATGCCCGGATTCTGTCCGCGATGCCCGGATTCTGTCTGCGATGCCCAGATTTTGTCTGCGATGCCCGGATTCCGTCGGCAATGCCTGGGTTCTGTCCGCGATGCCCGGAACCGGTCTGCGATGCCTTGATTCGGTCCGCAATGCCTTGATTCTGTCCGCGATGCCCGGATTCTGTCCGCGATGCCCGGATTCTGTCTGCCATGCCCGGGTTCTGTCCGCGATGCCCGGATTCTGTCTGCGATGCCCGGATTCTGTCTGTGAGACCCCAATGGTTGGCCCGAGACCCCGATGGTTGGCCCGAGACCCTGATGGTTGGCCCGAGACCCCGATGGTTGGCCCGAGACCCCGATGGTTGGCCCGAGACCCCGATGGTTGGCCCGAGATCTCGATGGTTATTCATCCCTTCCCCGAAAAGGGAGATGGTGTGATTGTATGCTCATGCTTGCACCTATCAATCTAGTCACTACATAAGAACCCAGTCTAGTCAGAAAGATAGAGTCATCTCAATATGCTCCCAATGAGAACATGACAATGATGATGTGCAGTATTGTGCACGGAATAAATGCATCAAAGTTAAACCTCTTTGAAATAATGGTAGATAACGAATGAAACCTATGTATTATAAACGAAACTTTGATATAAAAGTACATGAAGTAAAATGAATAAAAGAGGCATACCCCCAGCCTCCTCTTCTCACAGGTCTCTTGACACACTCAATTTATGAGTAGGTCCCCGTGATCATGTGAGCCAGCTTGACGAGGTAGCGAAAGGCTGGAGGTTGCGTTGGTTGGTTATACTAGGATGCTAAAACTTTCCGCATAATATTGATCCAGTAAAATAACAAAAGTACTATTGCACTGCCAGACACTTAAAAAGCACCTTCCAATTGATAACGATTATACACTTGGGGATCTTGAATCCGGCTCGAAGGACCATAAAGTAGCTTTATGAGAAAGCATATGTAATTGGACTTGGTTGGGTTAAAAAAAGGGGGTCTATATTTTCTGGAAGGCACCATTTGACACGTCCATTTTCAGCTGATGGAAAGTGATGATAAAAATATGAGTAGAAAACCATCGATGGGTCAATGAAAGGATAGATCTCTACATAACTGAGGGGTCTCTTAGTGACATACATGATGTCAAGTCAGGCGTTCCCCTGGGCTCCATCTTAGGGCCCCTCTTTTTCATAATATTCGTTGCCCCGCTTCAAAAGCTTATTGTTACTGCCAATCTCTCTTCTTATGATGACGATACAAAGTTAGTTTCTGGTAGGAATGGCCAAGATTCCACTAGCCTTGCAAAGGACCTAGAAATAATGTATTCTTGGGTTACTAAGAGTAATATGGCCCTGAACAGAATGAAACTCCGCTCAATGACCTTCGGGTCAACTTCTTTAAATACTCCACTCGTAGATAATGGAGGTAAAGATATTGAGCAGGTCTCATCTATGAAATATTTAGATGTAGTCCTCCAAAATAATGGAAAGTACGATGAGCATATCCAGTTGAAGGTGGGTAAAGCTTTTCAAGTGTGTGGTTGGATATATCGCACATTTAAGTCCAAAGACAGCATCACGATGCCAATCTGTACAAGTCGAGTGTTCAACTACATCTTGAATATGCTTCACCCCTCCAATGTGTTCAGCAGGTTTGCAAAAGGTCGAACAAGTTCAAAGACGTTTCACTTGGAACATCACAGGAATGAGAGAGCTCTCATATTGGGAGAGACTAAAAAAGTTGGGACTGCACAGTGTTTAGAGAAAGTACGAAAGGTATCTGATACTGTACGGTTTCAAAAGCATTTATGAGCTTTGTCCGAACCCAGGATTTAGGGTCAATTCTAGTGACCGTAGAGGCTTAATGTGCGTTTTGAGAGCACCTTCAAGCCTTCGAGAATCCAGGCTAGTTCGAACAATGAAGTCCTCTTCTCTTCTTTCTCGGGCTCCTTCATTGTTTAACTTGCCTCCCTTTAATATTCGTAGGGAATACGTAGGCCTTGTTGATCCGGTTGCATCTTTCAAGTCAGACTTGGACAAAATTTTAGATAGCATTCCTGATCAACCATACCTATATTCAAGGACTAGCTCGGTCTGCCAACTCAAATTTGTTGGTAGACCAAATATCATATAAAGATGGAAAGGTAATAAATAGACGAATCATAACCTTTCATTTAATTGTACTGGGGATTACATTCCCTGGAGCGGTTAGAAAAGCCCGTGAAAAAACAAACCAAAAAAAGGTCTCTCAGCCGAGAGACTTTGAACGGATTTTCGAGCAGACCCATTTTTTCTCCCTTACAACAAGTGAAGTCAATCAGACAGAATTTGTCCGTGGCTGATGGCCTAGTACTGCATGGAAGCCGAATTCTTATTCCACAAGCTCATCGAAGGAAAATTCTTTGCCAATTGCTTGCTGCTCATCGGGGCAAAGACAGAGAAAAAGCAAGGGCAAGTATATCCCTTTACTGGTCAGGATTGACAAACGACATTGTCCAGTTCATCAGCCAATGTGATGCCTGCCACTGATATATGGCCAGTCTACCAAAGGATCAATATCTTTCAGATCCTTTACCAACCATTCCATTTGCAAAGGTTTCAACTGATCTTTTCTCTTTTCAAGGCCGCAGATTTCTTATATTTGTCGACCGCAAGTCTGGATTTACTATTCTTAACTCCTGGAAAACTTTTCCAGATTCCCTCCAGATATTGAAAGTCGTCCGGACAAATATTATATTCACCGGATGCCCAAAAGTGCTCCGAAGCGATGAACGAACACAATATGCAAGGAAGGTATTTCAAGATTTTTTGGAGAACTGGGGAATAGTGTGGAAGCCTTTATCACCCTACTACCCCCAATCAAATGGATTGGCCGAAGCGAGCGTACGATCGATGAAAGGAATACTTAAGGGAATTGGAACCTCAGATCTTAGCCGCGGAGATGTACATGAAGCAATCCTAGAGTATCGCAATACCCCGAGAGCTGACGGAAGATCCATGAATCTGATTGTTTTTGGAAGAAACCTTCGTTCTCGGTTACCGGCTCATCAAGCTGCGTTTGCCCCCAAATGGCAAGAACGGATTGTTAAGGCCAAAAATCTTCGCGAAAAGCAGAAGAAAAGTACTGAGGACCTCCATAACCGTTCTGCACACTCTTTGAAGCATTTGTCGGTCGGAGATTATGTACGGATCCAAGGCACTATCTCTCATCGATGGGATTATCTTGTTGTAATAGTGGAAGTGGGTCCATATTGGGACTACAAAATCAAACTTCCATCTGGACGTGTTTGGAGGCGAAATCGTCGATTTATTCCTTCAGTCCCTTCGTCTTGATGTGTCAATCGGAATCTTAAAGAACAAGTTCCATCACATTGCTACGATTCATCAAATCCGAGAAGAAGCAAAAGAATGCCATGAAATGACCTGAAAAAGGTAGTTTTGTGAATTATTTTAATGTTTAAGTTTTACTCTCATTTGATTCATTCAAAACTTGGGAGGGAGGTGATGACTATCCATGTCGAATGATCCCGCCATGTATGCTATACAGCTGGGGAGAGAAGAAAACTAGTTTCTGAGCATGACATGTCTGGACGGAAGAATTATGTCTCCTGCCATGTCTGCCGGAACTGGGTATTCCGCCTGAGTATTCCACTGGAATCGGGAGCTTTCCGGTATTGGCAGCGGAAAGGGGAACAGCCAGATGAAAACAACGTGGATCCGAATGCTTGTTTGACCCAGCCATGATTGGCCAATTCAGCCCAGATCAGCCAACCCTGCCATGGAAGGCAGCTGTCCCGGGGAGTGTGAAAGAGAACCCTGGGTTGAACAGTTGCCTATAGGGACCTTTAAGCTGATGTCAAACTCAACCTTCTGAGAAAAATGGTCACGAAACCTCCATTTTGATTCGTTCTTGGGCGGTCACTTGTCACATCTCATTTCCTAATACAATAGCTTAATTAAATCGACGGAGATTCTTGCGACAGTCGTCTTCCATCTTGACTGGAATCTTAGGTTAATACTTATTGTCAACCATTATTAATCAGACTCGAGTCTTGTAGTTTATGTAAATAATTGAGCAAGCTGAACCGTTATGTCATTATGTTGAAAAAGGTTTCGCGGGTGAAGTCGAGTATCTTGAAATGCTGAACTTGTTTCTTACACCTTTCCACATGAATACAAGCAGATGAGCACTTGCAGGCAGAAATCGATTCCAGAAAATTTGAATTAAATGGTGAGAACGATAAAATACCTGATTAGAATGAGATATCACACTAATTATGACTAGAATTGTTTATTGTGTGAACTACTCAAACATCGAATTGATGATAACAGAAGGGGTTTAATAATGGACTAATAATTTGGAACCATGCTAGAAAAAAAGTTTTTTAAACGCACTCACTGTTCAAGAATGTTTCAAGCATAAGTGTTCCATATACAAGCAGAACGCATAAAAAGAATGGTAACGTGCACGAGATTTGACATTTCATTCCAAAAAAGGCCCATTTTCTAATTTGCGCGTCTTCATCAAATCTGATCCTTCACGAGCTAAGAAAAGTGATTGCAAAGATTGGTGATCCCAAAGAAGTGATATTGTTAACAGTCTTAAGCACACCTTCAACATAAGAGGGAAGTCCAAGAAAGTACGTCTCACTTTTAATGTTTGAAGAAAGTGAAGATATTCTGCCCGGATAAGAATTGTGCCACTTAGGGATTCTTCTTTGCACTTTGTCTATACGGCCAATATCCCCTGTTAGGAGGGTTCCATACTTCGAGCTTAGTCTACATGAAAAAAGTGAAGAGGAGAATCAAATCACAGCCAGTACATAAACAGTTGGGTAGAGACAAGCGATGAAAATCTTGATTAGTACAGAAGATTGGGTGGGTCAGATTGAACAGATCCTGTTTCAGCTCCCGCCATTGATGACATTTGGACCGGAGCCGGAAAAACGTGCGTGACCGCCAATATTCCGAAGGGATGTCAGGCCAAGGACAGTAGGGTGTTAGTACGTCCTTGACCGAGAAGGACAACTTGTGTCCGGACATCACCTCCGGAAAGGTCAGGTTCCCAACACTGGGACACTAACCTGGTCAGCCCGATGTTTGGCTGTAAAAATACTTCCATGCATTTTTGGCATATTGGGGAACGCACAGAAATCGTTTGAGGAATTTGGTGAAGGTGGCATCGGCGGATTTGAGGGCGGATTGAGCGGAAGGCAGTAGAGGAAAATTGGGTTGATGTAGGTCCGGAAGAGTTGAAGAACTATTAGAGAGGGAAGATTCTTGATTGGAAGTCGATTGGAAATGTTTTCGATCCTAGCCCTAGCCTTGACTATTGATGATTTGAGATGGTTGGTGGAGGAAAGTTGGGTTGAAGGTGCTTGAGGAGAGATCCACAAAGATTGGACAATTTTATAGAGGAGAGTAACTACCGAGGTGGTAGAGCGGCTGGTCTGGAAATCAAATTGGAATTTGGGAAGGAGATCCCTATCCTCGGCCAATCCGGAAAAGCGGACGGCTAAAAGGGTGGGTGAACATCATCTTTAAGAAGAGTTGGCCACTCTGAATAAAATTTGCCCGAGTCTACTGATTGTAAGAGACTCCCGTGGATGCGATTCATCCATCCTTCCAGAATTCTTGAACGTTGAGTGTAATGGCAGAACAGCTTCAATCCATAGATTCCATTGTGGATTATTCTTTGGAGTTTTGATCATGATGGCCCAAAACCACTAAACAGTAAGGACTACCTGGCTTTGGCGACATTGTTCATTGAAATTTTGGAGGAATGAATGCTACATGTGTTCAATAGTCCTAGTAGCGCTGGAAAAGTGACCGCCCAAGAGATTTGTTTACCTTTGCTTTTGAAGATGACGTCATCAGTCAGCTGTAGCTTAAAGGTGCCTATTGTTAGCTCCTTCAATAAACTATAAAACAAACCGTTCCTAGGGAGGCTTAATTATTAGTAGGTAGGATATATACAGTCCGCTTGCAGGAGAAGAGATTCTCCAGAACATTTGGTCCTTCGAGCCGGATGGACGTGCCGTGATTGGGCTGAAATCCGAGGATTTTGACCTCCCGAGGAACGCCTGTTTTTTGTGAGTGGCTGGACTACAGTGGCCTTTGTCATGAGTGATAAGGAAGATTCTGTTGTCAGACCACCCGTATTGGAGGCCAATACTGGCCCGATGGTGGTCAGTGAAGAGCTTTCAAAAGCGAAGAAGATAATGAGTGTCGTAAAGAGGTCAATCACTCGCCAATTGAACCTTCTCAAAGACGCCATTCATTCGGATAATTTGCCATCCAGGACGCTCCTGAAGCTGAAGGTGAAGGAGGTAGAGGCCACGCTCGCCCGACTTGAAAGTACAGTCATAGCGCTCGATCTCGCCGAACTTTCCGAGGAAGAGCTGGATTGGGCGCACACGTACCTGGATGAAGAGCGAGATAGGGTCCAGCACGCGACGGCTAGAGTGACCGACCACATTGAGTCGAGAGCCGATGAAGCTAGTATCTCATTTCATACAGGAGACACGCAAGTGCGATTATTCAGACAGAGCCTGAAAGAGCGTCATCAGTCCGAGCAAACAGAGGCGCTACAACGAGTCAAAGAAGCTGAAGAGCGTGTCCAAGAGGCCCAAGATACCCTTATTCAAGCAAAGGCTGCGGAGAACATGATTTCAGATGCCTTGGAAGAAATTGAACTCGGATCTCGTGCGGGCGACTTTGTAGAACCGCTTGTTACTGAGAACGGAACCCTCGCTGGGGTAGAGTCCGGTGGTGTCACCAGTTGGATGGCCAATCCAGAGCTATATGCCAGACTTGGAGGAGGAAGTACCGGCCACGTCAAGTCATCAATTGATGTCAAGATGCCAATATTCTCTGGTAACCTCCTCGAGTTCCAAGAGTGGTCGAACATGTTTGAAGCATTGATCCATTCCACCAACCGATCTCCTGCTGAAAAGATGGGGCTTCTCAAGGCATCAATGAGCGATAGGTGCAAGAAGCTCAGAGTTGGATTTGGAAATTCTGAAGCTCACTATCATTCTGCCCTACGCACTTTGCACAAAGTATTTGGCGATGACCAATTGCTTGTTGAAGCCCATCAAAGAGAGCTTGAGAACCTGCCCAAAGTGAGAGCTAAAGACTTGGAGAGTTTGTCAGACTTTGCATTTACTGTGCAGGGTCATGTTCTCGTCATCCAAGAGCGAGTCCCAAGGTCCGACGTTATTTGGGGACAACTGGAACGCACGTTGGAACGGAAATTGGATCATGACCTGTTCCGATTGTGGGAAACTCAAGTCGGCAGAACGAAGGATAAGAATCGGATTGACTTCTTCTGCGATTGGCTCCTTTCAATGGTTCGAAGTGATCAACGATATCATGGACAAGCCTTGGTTAGTGGAAAAAGAACCGTCGTTCAAGACAGGAACCGACCATCCCACAACCATTCTGTCAACCTGGAGCCACAACAATGTATCCTGTGCTCCAAAGACCACCCGTTAGTTGAGTGCCGCGACTTCAAAATTATGTCCTATGATCAGAGAATGGACTTTACCCTCAAATCAGGTCTTTGCGTTGGCTGCTTAAAGCCCGGGCACATGTTTCGCCGTTGCAGAATGAAGAAGCGGTGCTCAAAATGCAATCGTTCCCATCATCCTCTACTCCACAATTCCACCCATCGAGACGAGTTAGCCAACCCTCACATTCAAGAAGATCGTGTGAGTAGCAACAGTGTTTCAAACGGACAAAAGGTTGTTTTAGGAGTGATTCCAATCAAGTGTTCAGGTCCTAAAGGAGCATGGATCGTTAATGCGTTAGTGGACGAGGGATCAGACACGACATTCATCAGTGAGAATATCCTCAAGAAGCTAGGTTTTGTGGAGACAGGCACGTCACGCACTCAATTGACGATCCATGGAACGACGGCGACCACCAGCTTAGGTTCGTACAACGCCACAATTCAAGTTGGCAATCCAGAAACAAGTGAGACGTTCGATCTTGAAGTCAAGTCACTTCCTGTCACTTGTAAGGGTCTCAAAGGGATTAATTGGGCTTCTTTGCGGGGGAGGTGGAAACACCTCGAGGACCTGTCTCTGAGTGAAAACGACGGACCAGTGCATCTGTTATTGGGATTGGACTCTGGACATTTGATCGAACCGTTAGAGCAAAGAAGAGGTCAAAAAGGTGAGCCATCTGCATTTCGCACTCGCCTTGGATGGGTTTGTAGGGGCCCAATCAACGAACAAGCTTCAGTGAGTCAGTGTCGACACTCAAACTTTGTTCAAGACTCCAATCTCCTTTTGGATCAGCACCTCGATCAATTCTTTGCTACAGAGTCGTATGGAGCAGAGGGTCGAGTCGCATCTGAGACAAAGATGAGTCTCCAAGATGAATACGCACTCAACATGATCAAGGAAAATACCAAGAAGCTCCTGTACAAACCCGGCTATGAAGTCAGCTTACCTTGGATACCTGGAGTATCTCGGCCAGAGAACAACAGGCAATTGGCCGAAAAGAGATTAGCAGGATTGGAGCGTCGGTTTATCAGGAACCCCATCTTTGCAACGGCTTACCGAGAGTCCATGGGAAAGACCATTGAAAAAGGTTATGCTGTGAAAATTTCGAATCCACGAGAATTGGACCATCCCTGTCAAGCCTTTCTTCCTCATCATGGTGTTTGGAAGAAAAACAAGAAAGACGTACGCGTGGTGATGGACTCAGCTGCTCAGTTCAAGGGCAAGAGCCTTAATGATTGCTTGATGTCAGGACCACCGCTGCAAAATGATCTCATGGACGTGTTGCTTCGATTCAGAGAAGGTTCAACGGCAGTAACAGGTGATATTGAGGCCATGTTTAGCCGTATTTACATGCATGAGGACGACGGAAGATACCACCGATTCTTGTGGCGAAGCAACATTGATGATCCAATTGAAACGTTCCAAATGTCTGGTGTTGTGTTTGGAGATAAATCATCACCGTGTCTGGCCATCCACACACTTTTGCAAACTGCAGAAGATACGCCTTGCCGGGAAGTGGTAAAATCTGCTATTTCTGATCAATTTTACGTTGATGACTACCTAAACAGTCACGATGATCCAGTGGAAGCTCTGATAATTGCATGTGAAGTTCGTGATGTCTTGCTTCATGGGAACTTCAATCTGAGAGGATGGGCAACAAATAATCCTAAGGTGGCAAATGAACTCGGCGAAATTGCTTCGGTACCATTGAGATCTTTACCAGAAGATGGAACGTCCGCCAAGATCCTTGGCCTCATCTGGGAAACAAGAAACGATGTGCTGGGCTTCAATGTTGAAGCAACGTCTTTAACCTTCACTCGCCGTGGACTACTGAGCAGACTTGCCGGCTTGTACGATCCACTTGGTCTCATTTCGCCAGTGACAATCTCTGGCAAGATCCAGATGAAATCTCTTGTTGTCAAGGGTCTGGATTGGGATGATCCCGTTGATCTTGAGCAAAAGCGGTGGTGGAACAATTGGAATCATCAACTGATCGAGTTGGGAAAACTAAAGTTCCCAAGATGTATCTCGTCATTGGGAGGCGATGATATCCAAAGACAGTTGCATGTGTTTTGCGATGCCTCTGAAGACGGGTTTTGTGCTGTGTCATATCTCAGATGCTCGAAGACAACGGGGGAGGTGACTCTTCGATTGATTTGCGGCAAAACCAGAGTATCTCCCAAGAAACCCATGACCATCCCAAAACTCGAACTCCAAGCAGCAGTGTTGGCTTCTCGATTGGCTGATCATTTAAATCGCAGGTTGCGTCTCAAGATCAATGAACGTTTCTTTTGGACGGACAGCCGTGTGGTTCGATGTTGGATCTCAAGTGTGGCTCAGACATTCAGGCCATTCGTAGCCTTTAGGATTGGAGAGATCCAGAGCCTCACCTTAGCCAGAGAGTGGAGGCAAGTCCCCGGGAAACTGAACCCAGCTGATCTTGGCACTCGATCATTGTCAACCCCAATCATTACAGACGATTGGATCCATGGTCCAAGATTCCTCCTAAAAGCAAGGACAAACTGGCCCCCAGATGTCGAAATTGAGACAACAGTTGAAGAACAACGTCAGAAATATCGTATGAATGAAGAAAGAGCAGAGGTCTATGCAACAAAAATCGGTGAAGAAATCAGTACATTGCAAGAGGTCATCACAGCCTCTCGCCGGGAGGGAGAATCCAATCCGTTCGTTCTCCAGGGGAAAACCAGACTTGCTCTATTATGATAATGGCACCAATTTTGTTGGTGCCAAGAACCTGCTCAAGGAGCTTGGAAGTAACCGAGGACCAATTCAAGACGATTCCATTGCCTGCGATATAAAATGGAAATTTCAAGTCCCCTCAGCTCCTCATTGGGGAGGAATACATGAGTCATTGGTCAAATCTGCGAAGAAAGCGATGATCAAAGTACTGGAAGAGGACCAAGCCTCAAGGAGGCATCTGCGCGACCATGAGTTGTGGACGGTAATGTGTGAGGTCACCGGATTCCTCAATTGCCGCCCACTGACGTACGAAAGCTCAGACGAAGAAGACGCTCGAGCCTTGACTCCAAACCATTCTTTACTCTTGAGGGCTAATCCAACCGTCCCGCCTGGTCATTATTCGTCATTAGACCCCCGTCGTCATTTCTCTTACGTACAGGGAGTGGTTGATAGAATATGGAATCGTTGGACTACTGAGTATCTTCCAACTCTACTTACGAGGAACAAGTGGAGCACCAAAATGATAAACATCCCACTGGGAACAGAAGTGTTGGTCGTTGGAACCCCAGAAGCCCGATCGAAATGGAAGATGGGGACCGTGACTGACATTCATCCAAGTGAAGACGGTTTAGTTCGGGCCGTAACCATTCGGACACCAGAAGGAGTAATGAAGCGTCCAATAACCAAAATCTGTCCACTCCAACCTCTTACTAAGTCATCAGACCAACAGGCCAATATGTCTCAACTGCTTGATCCTCAAATCGCATCCCAAGACCTCTCTCCTCGAACATCTCAGTATTGATCTCCCTCGTCAAGTGGAATGGGGGAGGAATGGACGGAAGAATTATGTCTCCTGCCATGTCTGCCGGAACTGGGTATTCCGCCTGAGTATTCCACTGGAATCGGGAGCTTTCCGGTATTGGCAGCGGAAAGGGGAACAGCCAGATGAAAACAACGTGGATCCGAATGCTTGTTTGACCCAGCCATGATTGGCCAATTCAGCCCAGATCAGCCAACCCTGCCATGGAAGGCAGCTGTCCCGGGGAGTGTGAAAGAGAACCCTGGGTTGAACAGTTGCCTATTGTTAGCTCCTTCAATAAACTATAAAACAAACCGTTCCTAGGGAGGCTTAATTATTAGTAGGTAGGATATATACAGTCCGCTTGCAGGAGAAGAGATTCTCCAGAACAATGTCTCTTTTCCTTATCAACCGAGAATACATTTTTGGGGTGTTTCCTCTCGTTGTGGTCTTATCAATTCGTAGGTCTTGTTGATCCGGTTGCATCTTTCAAGTCAGACTTGGATTTTTTTTAGATGGCATTCCAGATCAACCCTACATTCACGGACTAGCCTTGTCTGCCAACCCGAACTCGTTGATAGACCAAATATTATGTAAAGATTGAAGGGTGATAAAGGGTCAGTCAGCCAACACCTCGAATGGCGGACGTGCTTTTTTACCCCTCCGACAGGAATATGTATTTTAATGGTTTAATTCCGATATCTTGCCTCTGACTCTGTGATACCAGTGAGTGGGGCCACGCCCACGAAAAGTGGCCCCTCATGAACATTTTATAAACCCAGTTCAGTGCATCCCTCCTTCTCATGCTTCCTGATTCCATATTCTCCTGCCCACGTCTTTTTCTAGACGTGAGCTTTTAGCCCTCCAACCCTCTTCCTCTTCCAAATCATCCCTTCCCTTTCACCCCCTCACATGGCGATAGTGATTTCCCTTTTCTAGGTCGGATTGAACAGCTCGGTATCGCGAGGAATCAGCATCGGTGGCAATATCAGATCAACAAGCGGAGAGGTAGGAATCAACCGGTGTCTTCCTGCTTCCTCAACTGTCATGGCGGGCGAACATGCTGCGAGTGGCTCGAGCAGGACAGTGTCTCAACTATATCCGAGGGCACGCCTTCACCTTCTTACCCAAGACATGGGTCACCAAGGAGAAACACGAGAGTTGCTTTCCCGGCAAACAGAGTTTCGCAATTCATACCAGCTTGGAGCTCTATATTACCAATCGCTTTGAGCCCTTCCTCCTCTCATCCTCTCCTCATCACATAGCCGTGGATGCCCTAGTCTATCAAAGTCGACCTCTACTCTAGAGTCTAACTACTAATTTCTGCTACAAGAGTGATGAACTTTAGATACAGTTGCATACAAATCACTTGCTACCTCTACTCCCTACGATGCCAGCACGATCTCGGTCGTCTGGGAAATCTAGGCTACTCTTCAAGGCAAACTGTACAGTTCAATCTACTTTATTCATCGCAAAAATGAAAATGACACTCTACCAATCAGCTGTCTTGCTCGGGTAATGAAAGAGGGGGTAATTGCTTGGCCATGGAAGAGGGAAAACATACATGGACAGAAAATGGTTTGATCCTACTTTTGATGAGGGTGATTGGAGATTGGTCCAATGGAGATCCACGGCGATGACGTCGGTTCGATGGGATTGAAGGTCCAGAATTGAATTGACGGAGTATAACTCAGAAGTTGCACCTGTACTCAGCTCCAGAGATTTTTCAACTCGTCTATGCTGGCTCGCTGATGTATGCTATGCGCTTCCCCAGGTCCTCTTGACTCTGCACGGCTTCCTGGGTCCCGACTCCAATCGTTGACTTTCACTGTCCTTATTCAATATGGATAGACTTAACCTCCAGTAATCTATCAAAATGTTCTCGATTCAACTACCAGCAAGAGCTTCAAGATGGGATTTGTTTTCACTTTCAATGTTCAATGGTGCCTTCTCGGAGAGGTTCAAAACAGACTTCTCTCCTCGAGAACCAAAATGTGACTCTGCTCTCCTTGAGCACGAAAATGTGACTGTTCGTTGATTTAACTTTCCCGTACAATGTTGGTTTCCGCCTCTTCCTCATGGAGGCTAAAACGGGTTGTCCCAGGGCCCTTGGTGGACGGCGACGGTTTCTTCAATGTCCAGGGTTGACCTCCTTTCGTCAGGCCAGTCACATTGGCCATCAAAGGGTTCCTCAGATTGCCACTTCTGCAAGGTGTGGCATGTGGGCCACATCTGACCACCACTGCGTCTAGACGGCAAAGGGTTGACATTGGGCTGGAACCACGTCCCAACGGGATATCCAGGAAGGATTGGTCGTCATTTGCCGCCAGGGGGCCGACATTTTGGTAACATCGGTTCTTGAGGATGAGATTGCTTATTCAGATTCTCTTCCCCCTTCTCAAAATGATCACGAGAATATCGGTTTTGATGACCGAGGATTTCCTGTTTCTCCTCCCTTCAAACGTGTAGCCGACATTCCTCACCCATAGTTGTAGCTGGGCTGACCAGCCCCTTGGGTACTGGAGCTTTCCTTGGTGGTAGGAGCGATGTAGAGATTGATTCACACTGAATCACAAAGCTCTTTGATACAACCGGTTCCTGTGGCATTGTACATCTATAATCAAGGGCTGGAGGAGCTACTTGTGATGGATCACGACGTCACGACGAGCATCAGGCTGGCATTTGGTCGACATCTGACCGACAAACGGACTACACGATGGGCAATCCAACAACTTTGTGATTTTCCCATGATAATAACATACATTATCTTAACATTTTGATAAAACCCGTTCTGGGAGCAATCATTCATCCTGTACATCACTTATCCATATCATATTAAGATGATGTACTCGATTGTGGACGGAACAGTTGGGAACCTGACCTTTCCGGAGGTGATGTCTGGACACAAGTTGTACTTCCTGGTCAAGGACTTGCTAATACCTTATTGTCCTTGGCCCGACATCCTTTCGGATATTGGCGTTCACGTACCTTTGTCCGTCTCCCAGCCAAATGCCATCAGCAACGGGAGTCGACAAAGGATCTGTTCAATCTGGCCCATCCACTCTACTGTTGTACTATCTGTAACTTACCACTTCCCTTTTTTCATGTGCACTGAACCAATTCTAGTCATCTCTGCTGTGATATCACTAGTTGAATGTTTTATCGTTTTAACCATTTTAGTTTCTTCTTTTACTTCTTTATCCATATTTGTGTAAGTTGTTTACATTAACAATTCTATCATTTTACAAGCTGATCTGACTGAGAGTCGCAATAAAAGATTTATTTAAATAGATGAATTATAACGGTACATTTTAATAGTACTGGTAATTACATTCCCTGGAGCGGTTAGAAAAGCCCGTGAAAAACCAAACCCCAAAAATCATTGTCCTTGAAGATTACATACCTTGTGGAAATTGAAAAAGCCCTTGAAAAACTAAATCAAAAAAAGGTTTCTTACCTGAAGCACTCACGCAACCATTTACTTAACACAAAGAACAACAAAATGTGCGATTTCTCTCAACATACGACGAGACTGACCTGAAAAAGCATGTTTAAAAGTGAAGCTTCGTGTCTCCATATTGAGAATAGACAAGTTCGATTTCCTTTTTGAAAAAGCTGGTGTAGTCGTTGTAGTCCAAGGGTTTAAGAGGTTTCGTGATCTGGGCAAGAGCTAGGGAAACGATGACAAGTTTTCAGTTCAGTCCCGTCTTTTGTTGAGAGCAGTCGTAAGTTTTGTTGCTTCTGATCTTTTCAAACGAATGGTCTGAGTGTGTTGTATTGTGTAAGTGGTCCGTGGGAGTATGTTGTGTTGTGTAAGTGGTCGCGTGGCTGTGTGTTGTGTTGTGTAAGTGGTCGCGCGGCTGTGTGTTGTGTTGTGTTAGTGGTCACGTGGCTACTTAAAGTAAGACACATTTGTTCTTTAGCTTTCTTTTCTTACTATCACTAGTAGTTTAGTCTGATATCTTTTATTGTTCATGTCGTATTTCTCTTTTTTCGTCTGTCAATATTTTTATCCCAGTTCTAGGTTTTTCATGTATTTTTGATTTAAGGAGTATTCCATTTTTTCATTGTTTGATCTTTTCATTTCCTGTACTTGTAAATGTATAAGTTGAATTTTCTTGTAGTATTCTATCAGTTTAGCCAAGAATAGGTCACTGTTTCCCTCGTTCTTGCCCAGATCACGAAGCCTCTTAAACGTTTTGACTACACCACCTTCTTTTTAACAAAGGAAATCGAACTTGTTTATTCTCAATATGGAGACACGAAGCTTCACTGTAACTGCAAGTACTCAAATATCAAATAGTCCACTGCCAACAAGGTGTCTTAGATTAATAAAGTTATATTCTAGTAACCCAGACGAGTGTCACGCACGTGGTAAGTTGGGGGCATTCTCGAACATAAAACATAAACATGAGACCGGTAGAGGAAAGACAACTGGACAAGAGGAAAATAAAAGTACACATCGTAATTGTTTTGGCGGCAAATCCAAATTCCAGGGATGTCGCCCCAACATTCACTTTTAAACATGCTTTAGGACTACTAATAAGTTGCCCCAACCAGCATTGCCAACCAATATAAGTTTTATAAAAGTGTCCAAAAAATAACTCATTCAAGAGTTATAGACCTATTTTCGACACATGTTTTAAGTACTTGTCCTTACACTTCTCCACTCTTTTCGGCGCTCAGTGACGTCACAACTGGCTGCAAAGGACAAACGTCTCCTTACTACGTTGCCGTGTTACCTTTTGAAACATGAAATTTGATGGCTTGACCAATGAGTTTTGTACTACGACCATCACAATTTTACGTTAAGAGTATTTGGATCTTAAGCAGGCATACCGCATATCCATTTCCATTTATCCTCCATTGAGGATGTTTACTAGTGGTCTCAGGCAGTCATGTTTGCCAATATGAGGCATGTTTTGATACATGTCTAGTTTTCAAATGTTTTGAGTTTTCTAATGCATCGAATTTTGTATGTGGCGAGTTCTCCAATGTGTCAATTCTTCCTGAGTCGAGTTTTACTAGAACTGTCACAACCTCTAGTCCGGCTTTATGATGATGAAGAAAAGTGAGTTAAAAACTGCATATTGTAGTTGGAATTCTTTTTTCTTTTGATTTCCTCAGAGGAAATCTACCCAGAATGAAAAGTCGCTGACATCTGGCCACCATAATATTTGGGACTGGAAATCTTGTGGGAGTCAAATTGAAACATACCCAAAGTCAGTTTTTATTCAATTGAAGAATGCAACAGAATATGTATATCGCTGGCCTGAAAGGCTATTTGAACATTGTGTATATTGTCTAGCATTGTTCAGGGCATGACGTTCCAAACATTTTTAAACCCAAGCCGGGTTGGGTGAAGTCAATTTTTCCACCATACATAACTTGAGCTTCGGTGATGGACACAGACAACTGCGTCAGGCATCCTTTCATGGAAGGATATTTGGGGTTGTCACTTCCACCTGAAACATTGCAAATCCAGTCATACAATGGCATTCTCTATAGTAGGGGCTTTTCCTTACCTATAAACAATGAATTCTTGGTGTCAAGATCGAAACGTCCAGACACCCAATCAATATCTGTTCTATTTGAATCAGTTCTCAAGATAAGTGTTTGGTTCTCTGTCAGCAGTGTAATTTTTTCATCCACGCCATAATTCATTCGTAGCCTCAATTGCCTTTCAACTGAGTGTTTCTTCACCTTTGCTTCAATGAAACCGTTTTTTACTGTAAAAAAGAACGCAAAAATTATAGCACACTTATCTGTGACGGACAAAATTATTTTGAAGTTGAGTTCAGTCAAGTCTTCAGTTCAGTCCCGTCTTTTGTTGAGAGCAGTCTATATTCAAGTTTTGTTGCTTCTGATCTTTTCAAACGGTCGGTTTGAGTGTGTTGTGTTGTGCAAATGGTCGCGTGGCTGCTTAAAGTAATACACATTTGTTCTTTATCTTTCTCTTCTTCCTATCACTAGTAGTTTAGTCTAATATCTTTTATTGTTCATGTCGTATTTCTCTTTTTTCGTCTGTCAATATTTTTATCCCAGTTTTAGGTTTTTCATGTATTTTTGATTTAAGGAGTATTTCATTATTTTATTGTTTGATCTTTTTATATCCTATACTTGTGAATGTATTAGGTGATTTTTTTTGTAGTATTCTATCAGTTTAGCCAAGAGTAGGTCATTGTCATTCTCTTCTCCTCTGTTGCTAGCCCCAACCTACTTTTCTTCTCTTTGTCCGTCCCTAGCGAGTACTTTCCT
Organism: Tigriopus californicus; assembly: GCF_007210705.1. NCBI lineage: Eukaryota > Metazoa > Arthropoda > Copepoda > Harpacticoida > Harpacticidae > Tigriopus > Tigriopus californicus. The sequence continues at coordinate 6,140,650 of NC_081441.1, read as the reverse complement.
CCTTGGTTTCCGCCCAGCATGTGAGTGCTGTTTACCTGCTCTACAGCTGGTTTTCATTTGCACGCGCTGGTTTCTCTCTCCTTTTTGCCCTCTTGGCTCTGTCTTTCTTTTTCTCACTTTTTTCATCTTTCTCGCTCATTTCTAACGGGTTTTCTCTTGAAACTGAAGGAAGATTCCTGAATTTTTCTCCGTATTCTTGCTCAGGTTCCCAGTATTTTTGATTAGGATCCCTCAAATAGCCTTGCTTTCAATAAACATGGAAGCTTTGTTGAAGGGGCCAGGAACTGTCTTGAGCTGGTTTTGGATGGGAAAACTCTGTTCTCCATTAATAAGCCTCTCATTATGGAAGCCTTCATAGCTTGGGTTGTTCACACACCGCCACTATTTGACTGTGGGATGAACCAGTGATTTGATTGAAACGCACCTTGTAGTCAAAGAGGTCATAGAGGACAAAGAGAGCATAGTAGAGAATACTCTCGAAACATAAACGACAGAGATGCAAAAAGGCACGCAAAAGGGGTAAATTGGCACACCCAGAATGGTGTTCCAAACTTAAAGAGTTTGGCCTTCTCAAGTTCCATGAGAAGGGATGTTCCAAACAGGGTTGCAGCCATTTCCACCCGTTTATTTGCATGAGGTCATTGAGGCACAAGGTATGCCTCAATTTCAAATGCATAAAGGCCCATCTCAAGGCCACTTGGGGGAAGAGACAGCAGGTGTCTCAACCTCACTGTCAAGTCTCTCAACAGACTTACCCTCCAAGGGTCACGGTTCCTCCTAACGGTCATGGATCCTACCAAGGGTCACTGGTCCAATTGTCCAATTCTAATCAAGAAGAGATTTTCGCGTAGTCACATGGGATATATTCGTTAACCGATGTTTACACATTTTTATAAGAACAAGAAAAACAACAACCGGAATCTAGAACAGAAAGCACGGCAACCTCAAATAGAAGGAGCAAAATGTAGAAGGAATCTTAAAATCTTCATTTTGAGCCATGACTCCGCACATAAATCGGATCTTCGTTCATTTGGTAGAAATCAAGCTTCTTCAAGAATCCGTCCAACAGGACGTTCTAACATCTGGGCGATTACTTCGAGCCATTCAGGCTTTTCCTGAGCTTGCACACAGTCATCTGAAGAATCTTGCTTAAAGGTTTCTGGTTGTTCGATGAATATTTCTTCTGTCAGCTCACCAATGAGGAAGGCAGCCTTAATATCCATTTGTTCGACAATCATGTCAAGCTTGGTACTCAAGGCTAACAGCAGCCGAATTGTCTCGAATCAAATTACGGGGCAGAACGTTTCATCGTAATCCAATCCTAGTTTTTGTGTAAAGCCCTTTGCCACCAGCCTTGCCTTGTACCGTTCTGGTGCACCCTTGTCATTCGTTTTCACCTTGAACACCCATCTCGTTTTCACCACGTTCTTGTCCTTGGGACGCTCCACGAGTTCCCAAACACCATTTTGGTCCTGAGTGTCTTGATTTTTCGTCCAGACTCTTTTTCTACTCGAGCTTTCCATTCTGCGAACACTTTGAGCACGTCACACTTCCGTTTCAGGACGAAAACCCATACATATCGTGAATGATCATCAACGAACGTCAAAAAGTATTCTCCTCCTCCAAGAGAGGGAACACCCATCTTCCCACAGACGTCATTGTGTACCAGATCCAGGCAATTGCCTGCACGTCTTGAGGCTTCCTTCGGAAATGCTTGCCTCGCCATCTTGCCTTTGATACAGGGTTCGCAAGAAGAACCGTCCCGAACTTCTTTCAGGCCAAACCCTTGGACGAGTGCCCCTTTAATCAGGTCGTTCATTCCGCCGGTTCCAAGGTGTTCCAATCTTCGATGCCATAGCTGCAAACACGAGTAATCTTCTTGGACGGAGTGAATCTCATCAGATTGAATTTCCAAATGGTACAAGTTGTCAAGTTTCTTGGCCACTGCCACAATTTGTCCTCCACCACTTATCAACTGGCACATGTTACTTAGACACACTGAACAAATTATACGCGAGACCAGGAACATACAATACATAATTCAACGTGCAATTTCGATGTCCACGACCAACTGAGGTCTTAATACAGACATTCCCCTTTTTCTTGGCTTCCAGGGTTCCTCCGTCATCAAGAGTGACACGGATCGGGTTCCTCATCTCAGTCAGATCCTCAAAAGCTTGGTCGTCTATACACATATGGCTTGTGGCCCCGGAGTCAACAATCCAACCTCCTCTTGATCCATTGCCAAGTGAAGCAACTTGTATCAGCCCAAAATGGTTCGATTCTGTTATTGAGGTTCCACCCTGGTTGACTCTTGATCCATGGTAATCAACCCGCTCATTCTTGACGAGTTTGCGGCATTGCCTTTTGTAATGGCCGCTCATGCCACAATGATAGCACTTCACGCTTCCTCTCTTGGGCACGTTTCCGAACGACTTGGCTACAGATAAGCCCTTCTCATGGTCTGCTCGGTCATCTTTCCGCTTTCGCTCCTCAATCAAAATTCGTTCAATCACGACATTCCATTCCGGAACTTCTGAGTGAGCTTCAAGCGCAGTCACCAACATGTTGAATTCTGAGGGCAAACTAGCCAGAAGATGAACTACTTTATCCTCTGCTTCCACAGGACTTCCAATGGCTGCCAATTCTTCAAAGATTTCAGTCATTGATTTAACATGCCCCTGAACATCACCATTCTCCTTCAATTGACAAGAGAACAGTCTTCTTCGTAAGTCCAACTTATTCCCCCACGTCTTCTTCTGGAATTGTTCTTCAAGCAATAGCCACACCTCTCTTGGATCTACAGGATTCCCTAGGAGGTACAGTAAGCCTGTGTCTATGGCCAGCACAATGATGGCTAGCGCCCGATCTCTTCTATACCCAAACTTGGCGATGGCGGCGTCTCCTTCCGTTGGTTCCGACTCGTTTCCACAGACGATGGACCACACGCCCTCTTTCATCAACGCCATTCGGCAGTGGATTTTCCAGGTCGCATAATTTGCATCTTTCAGGAGCGTGATCACATTCCTTGAGTCCGCACATGCCATCTTAGGGTTTCTATCACTGGTACTCACGCAGTGGAAGGGGTCTTGAGCCCATAACCTGTTGATTTTGTCCGATTGTAATCAAGAAGAGATTTTCGCGTAGTCTCATGGGATATATTCGTTAATTAATGTTTACACATTTTTATAAGAACAGGAAAAACAACAACCGGAATCTAGAACAGAAAGCACGGCAACCTCAAATAGAAGGAGCAAAATGTAGAACGAATCTTAACACTCCCAAGGGTCACGGGTCGACACCACCATGGGGGTCACGGGTCGACACCACAATTGGGGTCATGGGTTCGTCCTCCTTCCGAGGAATCCGTCCTGCGGCCGAGGAATCCGCCCTCCGTCTGAGGAATCCGCCCTCTATCCGAGACTTGACCCACAACAAGGGGCCCACGGATCGGCCCACAAGTAGAGGCCACAGATTGGGCCACACAAGATTTATGCCAGCCTGGCCCACTGCTTCTTCACGCTTAATCATCTTCAATGAGGAGTGCCACACACACTTAATCCCTTCAAACAGAAGTAGCATGGGATGACAGAAGGCCACAGCCGGACTGCGGACTACGCCATGTGTTGAAAACCCCGATGGTCTAGAGATAGTATCATGATGCTAACTCTGTACGTGTACAAGTCAATTGTCCAACCACATCTTGAATGTGCCTTGCCCATTTGGGCTTCAATTAGTTCAGCAGGTTTGCAGAAGCTCCAGCAGGTCCAAATATGTTTTACTAGGAACATTGATGATATGAGAGGGCTCTCGTATGGGGAGAGGTTAGAAAGGTTGGAATTGCACAGCATTCAGAGAAGATACGAATGATATCTGATACTTTACATTTTCAAAAGCATTCATGAGCTTTGTTCCAACCTAGGATTTAGGGTCAATTGCAGTGATTGTAAAGGCTTAACGTGCGTTCTGAGAGCACTTTCAAACCCTCGAGAATCCAGGCTAGTGAAAACAATGAATGCCAGCTCTTTTCTTTCTTGGTCTCCTTCATTGTTCACTTTGCTGCCTTCAAATATTCGTAGGGCGTACGTAGGCGTTGGTCCAGTAACAGGATTCAAGTCAGACTTGAACAAGGTCTTGAATAAATTCCCGATCAACCTTATGTTCAAGAGTTAACCATGTGCAATGCACTGTTTTCTGTACTTCGCAAAATTTGGGAAAAAGACACATAGAATGCTCTGAGGCATGTTTGATATATGTGGGAAATTTTCAGAAACTAGAATACTTATTAAATCAGTGGGGTCTTGGATACGAACAATCAAGAGTATTTCATAAACACATATATAACTTAAAGTGCATATCCTATTCGGTTTCAAAGACCAATGAACTAACAAGTTCGTGCGTCATGTCTAGACGTCTAACCGCGGGAAAATCAAAATACTCTTTCATAGCACTTTTGTAAGCACGTTCTACGTTTTTATTTCGTGCCCATCTCTTTACAAGTGTTTCGAAAAATTTTCAGGCCTGAATATAGTTATTCTCGTCCGGTGGTTTCTTTTCTTTGAACGAAATTGAGACTTGGTATTGCTTGTCTTTTATTGTCGTTGTGGTTTCAAAATGATGTACCGCCTTTTGTTGTCCTGCCGTCAGGTCATTTTCGTTCTCATCTTTGATTCCTATGGCTCCCAAGGACCACAACCGCTCCATTTCTTCGGCAATTATGGTTTTCCCCATGAGAACTGTCACTATTGGCGTAACTGATTCCTGAGGCCAGTTCTTTGAATGGCGTCTAACTCAATTGACACATGAATTGGTCCACGAATTAGTCCACGGCCGCACTTTTGCGTTCTTTGAATTATGTCTAAATTTGGTAGCGACCAAATCATGCACTAACTCGTTGGCTAAACAAGGGTAAACGTTATTCTCCACCGATTAGTTGGCGGTGCTACTTTTTTAAATGTCACCTAACCCTAACCTAACCTTACCTAACCTAACCCAACCTAACCTAATACGATATTAATAGCTTTTAAGGTCTCTCTTCAAAGTTTTCTAACAGTTTGTCACAAATTTAAAAATGAGCACCGCCAACTAATCGGTGGAGAATAACGTTTATCCTAAACAAGACATGAAGACGGCAAGAATTGACCTCCTAATTCGCCGCTAAACTGAAATGCCAAGAACCATGGCTAATTTCCCTGTGCTTGATTTTCATGCATTTCAAACATAATTGGAATTAAACATTAAAGACATATTATCATCATTGTTATAAATTAAAGTGAAAAATTATAAATTAAAAATTTGACTGTTTATGCTTATGCCCCATATGTAATTAAGAAAATATATTTCCACATGGCCATCCATATTCCGCGAGTTGAGTTAATTGAGGGCCTCTGAGCCACACTCCAGCACTTTGGCAAATGGTTAATCTTGCGAATAAGGAAAATGTCAGAGAACTTTTATGATGAGCGTCGTGAACGACGCGACCGAGAAGATTTTGTTCAACGTTTTCATGAACAAATGCCCTTGAGAGAGCCAAGGCAAATAGACTGCCTATGAAAACCCCTATACATATCTTGCAAGATGAGGGAGTGAATAAAAAATCACGGTTCTAACTAGATGGCTGGCCACAAACCTGGGTGCTATTAAAGCATGGAACAAAACAATGATGAATATCCCAAGCTTTTTTGTAGAATACCTTACAAAAGTTCCGTTTTCGGACATACAAACAAGATTTCTTAAAATCACTATATCAAACAAAGGTACCTAATTTCGACGGTTTCGGGAAAACATTTCCATTTCGGCCAATTTTCCCCCAAGTCTGGTCACTCAAGGTTAAGATCTGCTGTACGGCCAAGGCGCTAATTTCGACGGTTTCGGGAAAACATTTCCATTTCGGCCAATTTTCCCCCAAGTCTGGTCACTCAAGGTTAAGATCTTATTTTGATTTAGTATCCTGTTTTTCCCACGAACTTGGCAGGAAAATTCAATGCAGCTCTTGATCCAATAGGTCAGTGACTAATTCACTGCCAACTGAACATGAATTAGCCATGATTCAAAGAACACGGAAAAGTTCGTGAGCTAAGTCACCGCTAACTAACGGTGAACTAGTACATGAATTAGTGCATGAACTAGACGCGATTCAAAGAACCGGCCTCTGGTGTTGTATCTGGTTCCCTGTGTTGGCTGAACTGGTGCCCATGACACACTGTCCAAACTTGGTAGACATTGTTTTTAACCCAGGTGTTAGAACGGGCAAGTTTTGATTTCCGAAGATCTCCCCCAAATAATCCTCTCCAATCAAGGATACCAATTGTTGCTTTTCCTTTCCGCATTGGACAAGTGAACTCCTCCGATTGTTGTTGGGTTTCTGTCCGTAACTCTACGGTCCGGATGTCGCTACAAATTATCTTTATTGTGGTGGCTTTCATTTTCAGTGATGCCTTCGAGTTCGTGATTTTAAACTCAACCATTTCATAATTTTTCTGTTCGGTAACGTGTTTCCCCAACGTCTGAATGCACAAGTTGATGGGGTTGCCCTTCAAGCCAAGAGAGATTGACAATGATCTTGTTATGAAGGAGGTAGTACAACCCGAGTCAAGCAAGGCATAGGCTATGGCTGCTTGACCATCTTCTCCCTTGACGGTGATCTGCAGTACAGGGAGTGTTGATTCCGTGGCAGTGGGGTTTAGGCTGGTCAACGCCAAGAATCGGACTTTAGAGTGGGATGTTGAATGTGGATCGGGGGACTGTGTTAGTGTACTGCTCGCTGCCACTTGTCTTTTCTGACTGGCATTAGTTGCTGTTGGTCCATTTTGAGATTTGGATGTTAAGTGCAACAACGTGTGATGTCCTCTCTTACATTATGATCACGGGGGTGCCGTACACCTTTTGAAGCCATGTCGGACAAGACACTTAAAGCAAAGGTGCTTCAAAATTCATTAGACATTAGCGTTGATTGCTGTTGAGGATGTGTCAATCTTTTGGCTTCTTTTGTCCATCTTGACCTCTCTTGCATTTTTTCCTCTTTCTTCTGGTTTGGAATTGATTTTAGGCGGACTTCGTTCACCTGATAAAGATTTATCCAATATACCAGGAAGTCTGATAAATCTGTAGCAGACACTTCCTGCCCTTGTTCTTCCAATGCCCGAGTCTTTTTATGCCATTCGAGTCGCACAGAATAGGGTAGCTTCCGCACAACTGGCTCCAGCATCACCGTCATCAAATCACTAGACTTTTTGTCAGCCAGTGTGAACAGGGATACATAACCATTCACAGCTATTAACAAATCCAAAAGATTGACATTTTTCTCGCTAAGGTCGTCGAGGTCGTTGATCATTTCGTTTATCAACCTATTGGGTACTCCATTTATTTGATGAAGGTTTCTGACGGCTACTTCATAACTCGTGTGCGAGGATGCTAACTGCAGGGCTGTACCATGGAGGTGGCGCTTTAAATATGTTAACTTTGTAGGCGAATCGAGCTCCGGGTGTTCTTGGTAAACATCATGGAAGGTATGCCACCATTCGAAAAACACCTTAGCACCCCTTCCACTAACAATACCAACTTCCAAAGTAGGTAACCGATGTGATGTGCCACCTGAGCGGATAAGGGCTCTGAAGCTTCCTGGTATGTCTTTCCAGACCACAAGTCAGGATTTAAGTTTGGACTTAGATGCTTCTTTCTTTCGTTAATCTCCATTCCCTCCCAGATGACGGGCTTGGTGTCTCGGGGCATATGTTGGCCAAATTAGGATAGGCCCTGTTCCACTGAGCCTGACTTAAGGGAACCCCACAACGGCTTTCTGATCCTGGCGAGTGGTTCCGCATCTTCCAAGGTTCGGCATTTGCTTTTGCTTGCTGTTCAAGGAAATCTACCGGCTTTCAATATATTGCTGAGTAATCTCTGCAGTTTTCAGTTCCATCGCCGACATTTTTTGAAACATTGCTTCCACCATAACCAAGGTCTCACTGTTGTCTGAAACCTGCAAATAACTTGATGGAAGCGATGTTCGACTTGGACGATCAAGTTCCTCCACGTTCTTGGTGTCTGGTGTGTTTTTGTGAGCACTTGGGATTCGGGATCGGGTCCCTGTTTCCTTTGGTGTTTGAAAACTGTTTGGCGGGGTGAGGATTTCCTGTTCCATTTTGAATCTCTCTGAAGACTCTTCTTCTTCTCTTCCTCTAAGTGCAATTGCTCTACGATAACTTTCCCTGACTTGCTCAAACTTACCGATCATTTTGTTGTAAATGTTTATTACACCACTCCTTTCTGCCTCATCGGTACACTGAATTAAATCTGCTTGACGATGTTCCAATTCGCGTTGATGGGTGGTTGCCGTGTCATGAAGTCCTTGTAGGATGGAGAGATTAAGGTCCTCTCGTTTCAATTCCGTTCGCAAGAGGGCGATAGCGTTGGCCGGAGCATCGTATTTGTCGTCCCTAGCTTTCGTCCATGCTTGCTTCTCACTCCTCATAATCATCCTAGGCGTTGACTCAGCCATTATTGCTGATTGTCGAATGTATTCACCATTCACTCTTCACATTCACTTGGTTTGGTAATCGAATTCGAATTTCAGAAACAATAACCGAGTTATCCGCAAACTTTTTAGAATTTGTAGTACGTTTCTCTGCGCGCTTATTATTCAAAAAAGTATTTTAATTGAATTATTTTCGATTAATCTAAAGTTCAGCTAATCTAAAAATCAACTTTGAAGTTTCAAATTGAATAAAGATAATAACTTCGAGATTTGTTTCTTTGGGAATCTTTTTTTTTAAGACTCCCGGGTTGTGGCACCATAAAGATACCTACAGTCCAGACATTGATTCCCACACTGGACGGGATAGATAATTTTGACCCAAGCACTAGGTAAAAATACCTTGATAGCTCTCAAAGATGGAGGGCACCTAGTACATGGGCTTCAATTTGTTAGACCTATCTTAAGGCCTCCGGTTCCTACCCTAATAGGGCAATCCCTACAATATTCGACAATAGAGACAATTGGCGGACGGCCATCTCTACTCCCCAAGAGCACAGCTCGACTTCAGTTGTAGAATACTTACTGGGCTTACCTCAAGACAGCCGTACCTACGTGCAATTCGGGGTCACTCTCTATGTCTATCAAACGCAATTGAATAGATATAATTCAGCTTCGTAGTTTCTGAGGCATCGTTAACCAAAACGGATCATTTTAATCAGATATTGCTCGAATCTCTTCTTCCTTAAGAGATATTCTTCCTTCCAATAACCAATTGTTCACATGGACCGCCGATCACACATGGACACATCACCACACCACCGCGTTCCTTTCAATAATCTAACTCCTCACGAGTGATGGGACAGCACACGCAATGTATATTATATACAAATATATCCACTTTATTTACTAACCTATTCGCTAATGAGAATGCACATATCAGCGGTCTAACTCTGGCAAAAAGCTTAGGTAGGAAGGGGCAAACAAGTGAACAGAGGGGTTACGCTTACTGGTTGTGCGGCCTTTTTGGTCAATGGCGAATTGTGCAATAGGTTCGCTCGTCTGGGATGAAAGTTCCACTCAAACAAGGCGTGCCACAAGGGTGATCGTTGACTCTGCTCCGGCGATCCACAGCAAACCTCTGGACTTCTCCCCCCAACTCTCTCGTGGATGAAATCAAATTCCTCAAGCAACTATCTTGTAATCAGCAACTTGGGATGCTGTCCAATACTCTCTGGATGGTGACTCCTCAATCGTCGGTTGGGGGTTCGCTCCATTGGGGTTCCTTGATGCCCCTTTTCCTTGCATTCATTGCACTGATTGGGTTTTCATCATCGCTTTACTTGTCCTGGCTTGATGCACCTTTGTTGCAGTGTCGGATGTGGCACTATTCCTTCTCAGTGAGTTGAGGACTGGGTAGAGTTTCCAGTCTGACTAGCGATTTATTGTCCGTGTCTGCCCTCTTACAATGCAAGTGGAAGATAATGGTTTTTCTCCCCCCGCTTGTCCAACCCTGTTCCGTGCAATCATTCTTCCCTTTTGTCCAAATCTTTGAATGTGTACAGAAAAACAACTTGCAGCTTGACAACCGATCAAGGCCTAGCAACTAGCCCCATCACACGTAAGCGTTTCTAGGAAAGGGACTCCGCACCGTATTGGAAATTTCTGGCGTAAACTCTGTATTCACGGGCCCTCTTACCTCTTGAGCATCAACCTCGGGTATAAAAAGCCTTCCCCAGAGCAAAGAAACAGAGTTAGAATAATGAAGTAAAACGAAACACAAGTTATTCTTCATTTGGCTTCACTTTGGAGCTAGCAAGCTCCTTTAACTTTGGCATCGGATCAAAAGAAAAAGTAAGGCCGCCCTAAATTTGGCGTTATCGGCACCCCCTGTCTTGATGAGGAGGCGTTTGACTGGCTTGAGGCTGCCAAACTGTTGCTGGCGGAATGATATGGGAAAGAGGTATCATGGTGGATGCCAAACTCCCTGCACAGGTCGTCAAAGGGGGCGCGGAATTGGAGCCCGTTATCCAACTTGATCCGTCTGGGAAATCCAAACAGGTGAAACCAGACAGAGAGGGCATTCCAGATCGAGTTGGTGGACGTGATGGACAACCGGCGGGTGAATGGGTATCCTGAGTACTGGTCTACCATGACGACAAACGTCTGGCCTTTGTGGTCAAAGGGATCCACGGCCACGAAGTCCATGGGCATCATGGCTGCTTCGGGAATCACAGGCTCTGCCTCTTGCGAGGGAAGGCATGCTACACATTCCAGGCAGGACACTACCCGGTTATTGATGTCACATCGGAGTGTGGGAATGTGGGCCATACGTACAGTTGAGAAGCCAACTCAAAAGTCTTATTGACCCCCAAGTGAGATGCGTGTAGCAAGTCAATGAGAGCAGGGCAGGCAGGGCGGGGCACGAACAGGCGCTTGCCGGCAAGGAGGATGCCACCTTCCACCCGGAGCTCGTCAAAGATCACTTTGTTGATGGACAACTCGGTTGTATTGGCAGACTTGTCTTTGATGGTCTTGATCAAGGTGCGATATTCGTTATCAATGTGATTGGCGATCAGATTTAGAGAGGGATCGTTAGCTGAGACAACGGCGCAGAGTGCTAGCTCCTCGTCCATGGAAGTGGAGGGGCCGAAAACCGGGTACTGGCTCAAGGCGTCCGCAATCAAGTAGTTCAAGTAGTTCACAAGGCTGAGAATTGGTACTGGGCCAAATTCTCCCTCAGATGGTGGAGACGAGAGTTCAGGATTGCTGAAAAAGGTCGCTTGAAAGTTCCCAGCAAAGGACGGTGGTCCGTCGTAATTGTGATGCCAGGATGGCCCCGCAAAAAGAAGGAGCACTTCTCCACAACCCACCACACAGCCGTCATCTCCAGCTCAACAAGGGTGTAGTTCTTTTGGGTCGGGGATAATGAACAACTCCCACACTGGATGAGACAGGGGCGTCCATTGGTCTCCCGTTGGACAGGAACGTAGCTCATGAAGAGTCAATAGTATGGAGTACATCCCTCTTCATTTATTCGGATTCAAGTGAGTGTATAAGAACGATGAATCACATTACCGAGCACAGAAGTAGCACACAAGCAAGCACCGCGACAAGACCTCTCCGGCCAGATCCGGATTCATCCGGGACGATATCTCTCCGTTGGAACAACACGCCGGCCTGCACGAGTCGTAACAGGAACCAGAGAGGCAAAGTCGAGAATTGCAGGCTTCAAGCGATGGACAGAAATGGAACGATGTTTGTTGTTGACGTCAAGGAGGAAGTGTTCCACAGAACACCGAAGAACTTTGTAAGGACCCTCATATGGGGGTTCGAGGGGAGATTTGACAGGATCCCCTCTCAACCAAACGTAAGGAACATACTGGAGACTGGAAGGGGCATAAGAGGTTGATTGGCGATGAAAAAGAGTCGAAGGTGGCAAAAGATCACGGATGTTGCTGGCAAGTTAGTTAAACAACAAGGAAGGAGTCATTGCAAAAGAAGGGGTTTGACACATCACACCCGGCACCGTGAGGCTAGTCCCATAGACCAACTGAGTAGGGGAGTATTGTGAGTCCTCCTTAGGAGTGGATTGGATGCCCAGCATAACCCAAGGAAGATCCCGAGACCAATTGCAGCTGGATAAATGGGCACGCAGAGATCCCTTGATTTGACAATGGACCTGCTCAATCATTCCGTTTGATTGGGGGTGAGAGGCGGTGGTGTGGTTGAGTTGAGTTCCCAGCAACCTCAAAAGCTCCTCCCACAGATTGGACGTAAACTGTGCTATGCGATCAATGACGATCACATGGGGTACACCAAACCGGCAGATCCAGCCTGACAGCAGAGCCCAAGCACAAGACACGGCCGTGATATCCACCAAAGGAATGGCCTCCGGCCACCTCGAGAAACGGTCAATGATGGTCAGAAGATAACGGAACCCGCCAGAGGGCTCCAGCGGTCCGACAATATCCAGATGGATGGTATGAAAGCGGTCCGACGGCACTTCCATGTGTTCCAACGAGGACTGGACATGGCGAGTGATCTTGACCGATATCCGACAAGCGCTTGAATAAGGTTTTCAAATGTTCCAGGTGGTCACCCTCTGAAGGACTTGCCACCAGAACATCATCCAAATAAACAAATACAAAAGGAAGATCGCCCAATACGGAGTCCATCATGCGCTGAAAGGTTTGGCGTTGCGTAGGCCGAATGGCTTCTTGAGCCACTCAAACAAGCCAAAGGGAGTAATGACAGCAGTCATAAAGTTTCATAAAGTTTATTTTATCTTCAGAGACTTTGTGGTCATGAGGAAAATTATAATGTATAAGACGTGTGAGCACGATGTCATTTGAGTAATGCATAATAATTTTCTCAGGGTCTGTTTGTATCAAACCAACTTTTGAATTCGTTTAGATCTTGACATTTGCGTGCAGTTTTTGGTAGTTGATTCTAATGTGGGATGACTCGACAAGTGAAAAAGTACTTCCATGAGTCTAAACTTGCTCTTGGTGTTTGAAGACTACGCATTGTTTTCTCCCGGTTAGAGATTGTGTGCTCGATCGTATTGAAATATTGGTCAGGTCGCAAATGATCCATTTCATTCATTATCTTGAAAATTTGTATCCCATTGCCTCTCATTCGCCTCGTCTTCAATGACCAACTTGGTGAAGCTTTTCTTCATGGGTCCCTGAAATACCCCTAATCATCTTGATTGCTCTTCTTTGAACGTTTTCCATCACTTTGATATCTTTCGTTAGCCATGGATTCCAGGCCTGGACGGCAAATTCTAAATGAGGCCGAATAAATGTTTTATAGATGTCTACAACAATATCCGGCGATCTTGACGAAAACGATCGTTTAATTTGCCCAAGAATGCTATTTGCTTTCTTGGATATCTTTCCAATGTGAGCTGAGGGCTTCAAATTGTCACTGATGCGCACCCCTAGATCAATGTGGTTACTCACAGACCGGATTGGCGAAGAATTGAGAGTGTAGAGATGCTTTTCATTCTTTGATCCAAGATGTATGATCTTGCATTTTTTCTGGCTGAACTTCATACCGTTTTTATTCACCCACTTTGCCATTCTGTCGATGTCTCTTTGCAGATCTTCACTATCCGTCGCAGGGTTTTTGATTGCACGTCCGATCTTTGTGTCGTCTGCAAACATGCTAATAAAAGTAGGCGATTGGATTTGGTCAGGTAGGTCAGATACATACATCAGAAATAGTAAAGGACTGATGAAACTCCCTTGTACAACCCCGCTCGTGACGGGCTTCCACTCAGATGTCTGTCCGTTGATAACTACTTGCTGAGTTCGACCCCACAACCAATTTGAGATCCAAAGGCAAAGGCCACTCTGAAGGCCAAGGCTCCTCAGTTTGGAAATGAGACGCTCATGTGGAACTAAGTCAAATGCCTTTTCGAAATCAAAGTAAACTATATCCACTAGAGAACCCTCGTCTACTGCCCGAGTTGCTTGCTCAAAGAATTGGATCAAATTCGATGTACAGCTTCTGTGAGGCATAAAACCGTGTTGTTGGTCGGGGATTATTTGTTTTTCTTTTAGAAAAGTGTATATCTGACTCTTAATGACAGTCTCTAGCATTTTTCCCACCGTATTGATGAGAGAGATTGGTCTACAGTTTTCTGTCTTCACCTTTGAGCCCGACTTGAAGATAGGAGTAATGACCGCCCGCTTCCAGGGCTCTGGCACATGCCCAGAACCAAGGCTTCGTTGGAACAGAGTCTGTAATGGTATCGTCAAGGACTTCTCCATAGTCTTTATGAACCTTGCACGAATTCTGTCCGGCCCAGGGGATTAATCAGTTTTCAGCCCCTGAATGATTTCAGTGACATACTGGGAACTAATTTGGTAGCCAATGGTAGGTGTTTCAGGTTCCCTTTTGCTTTGACGCTCAGGTGGCCCACCCGTTGGGTTCAGGAAAATTGAGGAAAAATACTCATTAAGAAGATCAGCATGTGCACGGTCATTTTTTTCAGGCTTTCCGTCCGAATCGACATTGATCCATTGGGTTTCTTTGTTCCAAGGTACTTGTAGAACTTTTTTCAGTGTCTTTAGAACTCCTTGCGAGGTCCTTTTCGAGCTGATTCTTTTGCCGTCGTACCTCGGTTTTTTTACTTTGGACTGAATATTTTTGAAATCTTCGGTTTTTCGTCATGGATTAACCTTCATGGCTCGATATAGCCGTTTCTTCTGTCGCATCAACCGCTTTAGTGAAGTGGTCATCCATTCTGGATCCCTTGAGGAATTCTTTCGCCTTTCAGGGATGAACTCAAGTACATTGTTTATGACTGGAGCCATGAATTCCCATTGGTCCTCCACATTTCTGTCCCGGTGCTTATCCCATGGGGCACGATCTAGAATATTTCGTATCTTATCCCAGTCGGCTTTTTCATTGCTCCTCACTTTTTGATCACTTTTTTTTTAATTTGGGCGGTGAACTCGAGGCTTAAATCTATTGAGATGTGATCACTATTACTTAAGGGCATGCTCCCCTCTATTGATAAAATCGTTTCAGGCACATTCGGTAGCACAAGGTCCAATGTGTTCCCGGCAGAGTGTGTTGGAAAGTCTACCAGTTGCTCCAAGAAGGATGATTGGCAACTTTCTGTTAACTCCATTGAGGAGGGTTTTCCATTATGTGCATCCCAATCTACGTCGGGATAATTGAAATCTCCAACCAGTAAGGAATTTTGAGGGACTTTGGAGATAAATCTGAGTAGCTCAATATTGTTGTCGACCATTGAATTGGGGGATCGGTAAATGAGATACAAACGTAGTCTTTGATTGTGTTCATTGTAAACGTTGATAGCCACAACTTGATTGAATTTAGATTGTAAGCGCACGTTTTCCACTTTCAAGCCTTATCTAGCATAGACGATTAAGCCACCTCCTCTTCCTGAATTTGTATCGGTTCTATGACTTCGACTGATAATCGAATATCCTGACACCTTTAATTCGGAGTTTTCAATGTCTTGATGAGTCTATGTTTCACAAATGCATATCACGTCAGGTTGCTCTACCTTTAATCTTACACGTAGTTCGTTTATCTTGTTCATAAGGGATCTGGCATTAAGGTATAGAATTTGGTGGGTTATTTTTTTTTATTTTGACAAGCCTGCGTCCTCCTTTTATGCCTTTGGCCTGCCACTCGTCGTTTCCCGCAGCTGTTCTTTGTGCTGCCTCGTTCCTCAGTTCGATATCGTCTTCGATTTGGGCCTTTGTAAGGTCTGGGTCGACGTAAATTCTCTCAAACTCTGAGTTTCCTCTGATCTTATAGGAATGCTGGAGAATATTGTCCCTAACTTCCTTCTCCTTCAGTCCAACGAGTAGAATGCGTGGTTGATCTTTACTTGGGGTTGCCATCCGCTTGCCCAAAAAAAACGGTACATAAACTTTATGTCCATTTGCTTTAGCGGAATTTTCAAAGCCTCAACCAAGCTTGTATCTGAAGCCTTCCTGACTTCGGGGTCTCCATCAACACATTCGGGAAATCCCTTGATTACAATGTTGGTTTGTTTTTCCTCACGCATTTGCATGTCACATGTACATCCTCGGGAGCCATGGGAACCTGATTGTATCCTCAAACCAAGTCAACCTTGGAGAAGATAACAGACCCATGAAGTCCATCGGCAAAATCTTGAATGTGAGGCATGGTGTATCTATCAGGTATCGTGGCATTATTGAGCCCCCTGTAATCACCAACCAAGCGCAAGGATCCGTCAGCCTTGGGGGTGACGTGAAGTGCCGATAATTGATCGCTCTTTGAATGCTGTACAATGCCCATGTTCAACATGACCTCGAAGTCCTTCTTGGCAGCCAGTAACTTCTACCCCATCAAACGCCGAGACCTCGAGAATACCGGATGTCCAGTTGTTGGGATATGATGGTAAATCCCATGCTTCGGAATCACCTCAGCAAATGCGGGCGTGACAAATTCCGGGAAACCATCCAAAATCTATTCACACACGTCAGTGGACTTAGACTTAACCAAAGACAAGGCAGGAGCAACAGCCTTGCCCAAATAGCCATAAATGAGATGGGAAGACACAGGATCAAACAAACGTTCATGAGCAAGGTCAATCATGAGGTTGTTTGCCCGGAGAAATCGGCCCCCAAAATGGCCTGAACCAAATCCGCCAAGTGGAACTCCCATTTGTACTGTTGAGCCCCCAAGACGATGTTGTGAGAGATGCGGCCATAACCATGAATGACGGAACCACTGGCAGCAACGAATGAAAGTGAACTGGCCATGGTAGACTTTCTGACATACAATACAGGTAATATACTAATTTGGGCACCGGAGTCTACCAAATAGGATTGATTATTCAATTTATTTGTGACAAATAAGAAGCAACCACCATTGCCCATTACTGATGGCCAGTCCCTGCGTTTCCCAGGACGCAGTGAACATTGGAATTGCCCAACCCAGGCGACACACCACGTGGAACAAAGTTTGCTAAGGAAACGTGGAACAAAGTTGCAAAGGAACAAGGTTGCTCACAATTGAATGCCTTGGGCCCATAACTCTGATGGAACCGACACCACATCTTTCGTCGAGACGCTGGGGGTGGGCTTTTGGACCCCTGTGACGTGCCCTACCGGACACCCGTAACTTTGAAGACCGCAACGGACTGAGCAGACACAAAAGAGCCATGTCTCGAGGCTTCGCCTCCTCCAACATCGGGACCAGGTGTGTGCAAACCTCTTGCAGAAGGTGCTCCATGAATATCGTGCGGAATAAAAAGCACGGCTCATGTTGTCCTAACAAAGCCAGCATCTCGTCCATCAACTCCGAGGGACGACGATTCCCTAGTGGCAATACTCTCAACAGCCGCTGAGCCCTCTGATAACAAGTAAGAGACGTTGACAAAAGCCTCTTCTTGAGCTCCTCGTACTTCCGTCCATCCAGGGGAGAGAGGAAAATGTCCGCCACTCTCTTCGCCGTCGTCTGGTCCAGAGCTGCCACCACATGATGAAATTTTGTCTCATTGACAATGATTGAACGCAAGGCAAACTGCAACTCTGCTTGCACAAACCACATCGCCGGTTCTTTGGATCAGAAACCAGGAAGCTTGACCGTGACGGCATTCACCACTGCTGGAGCAAAACCATCTTCCAACATGATGACAAACCAGAGATGCCAAACCCTTGGCGAACATCAACTGACTAGTTGGGAACTGTCGGGGTCACCATTGAAGAGTCAATAGTATGGAGTACATCCTTCTTTGTTTATTCTGATTCAAGGGAGTGTATAAGAACGAAGAATCACATTACTGAGCACAGAACTAGCACACAAGCAAGCACCGCTACACTCATGCCATTGATGTTTGAAGCGTCAGTCATCAGTTCTGTAGGTAAAACAGGGTCAAAGGGCTTGACAGTGTGGGATGTGAGGAGAGCCTTCATCTTCTTAAGGTCATCCTTGTGGTCGTCCAACCATAACCACAAGGACTTTGCCTTCAGGAGTTCCCTCATTTTCAGCGCGGCCAGGTGGTTGGCGAGCCCCAGGAAAGATCAAAGTCCAGTTAAGTTAGAGGGGAAGGGAACACAGCAATGGCCTTCACCTTGGCGGGGTCGGGCGGGGTCTTGGCTGGGTCGGGCACCAACACAACAAACCCGACAAACGGGATACTTTTGCCGATCTCAAATTTATCAAGGCCGAGGGTGATACCCTCCACAAAGCAGATGTCAAAGACATTATACAGGCGGTTAAGGAGTTCATCAGTGGACGTGGCCTGCAAGAGAATATCATCAACAATCTTGGCCATCCAGCCCTTGCAAATGCACTGCGCCATTGCGGAGTCAGTTTGGAAACTGAAGGCGTCTCTGACCCCTTCCAGCGGTCGGTATTTGCCGTCAGGGAGGAAAAAGGTGCAAAGTCTTGAAGCCTCCTCTGACAAGGGCACCTGGTAGTACCCATGGACCGCATCTAACTTCGCAAAGACAATAGCATCTGGTGCAATCTGCCTCATGAGGTCGGGGCCAAAGCTGAATGGGTGAACAGGGTGAGTGGTGGCGTCGTTGAGGCGCCTGTAATCAATAACCAGGCGCACCTTGCCATTAGGCGTCGTTAGCCGACTCTTCATAGATGGCCACGTTGTCGAGAACCACTGGGGCAGTGGTGGCCTCCACATTGATGATTTCGAACGCAATGGAAGCAGCATGGAGCTACTTCAGAGTTGGCTTCTGGACCTTGCGCAACTTCCTGAAAAGCTCAGTCTCATTCTGGGATCCCACGAGCAAGAAAAAGACGTCCAGGTCTTCCCCTGTCATCTTCCTAACCTCGGCCTCCATGGACCGCCGGGAGTAATTGGCCAGGTATTTGGTGAAGGCCCGTCCATTCTGTTTAAAGTGCAACAGCTCCCACCTGCGGTTAAAGAGAGGGTAAAGTATGAGGAAGTATTCCTCCAACTGGTCAATGGCTGCCATGACAATGGGGAGGCCATCCACGATGTCGCCCTGCTCAGATGTTATGCACGACTTGAGCACAGACACTTGGTTGGCATCCAAGGTGGTTTTGAAGTTTGAGAGGCGCCCGTACTCCCAAAAGCGCGTGATCCATGACCTCAACTCCAGCGGCGTTGACGTCCTTGACAGTGTGAAGGGCTTGAGGTCTCTGAAGAGTTAAATTTTGGCCCTCACTGTTGGCTGGTGGTGGCGCTGATGGTGGCGCTGGGTTGTTTTGGACCATGTTGGCCGCATCAATAAGCTTATCCGGCTCCTCAAAATGGGCGACCCGAAGGGTGGTTAGCTCCAGATACATATTAACATTGGTCTTGGATGGAATTTGTTGTTAGACGGCAACGGCAATGTAGTTGGCAAGGGCGTTCTGACGGCGGAAAAGACGGTGGAGTTAAGTTTTTACACCTTTTATGTGCAAAAACTATGTTTTTCGTGTGCTCTCTTTTGTTTGTGTACCTTTTTAGCCATGGGTGTGCAAGTTTATTTATCGATGTGTTGTTCAAAAAGGTTAGCGCCATTTTCCGTTTTTGGTGCGCTCTTTTTTATGTCACCCATTTAAAAACACCTTTTAATCATACTTGCATACATTTTTTTACGTGCTGGGAAGGGGATTTTGCATTGATGCAAAGCACTAATCAAGAAATTTCACTCAAGTCTGATAGAGTTTGAATTTTGCCACAACAACCGATGTCATGCAAAGCGTTGCCATGATTGCCATGACCTATTTTTAGTGAAAATGACTCTTTATAGCGATCAAAATTTAATGTCTGACAGATTCAACTTTTATTTCGACTATTATTCAAAACTGATGGATAATACTTTTTTGCAATAAAAAAGAATACCTCGTGTATCAATATATTTATGGAATTGCTCAAATATAAGATACTTTCAGACTTGCCATTCCCTCAGCCATTTTTGCCATTTTTTGCCATGGTGGAAAATAGCAGAAATTCCTGTTAAGGCGATTTTTGTCGTCGCTGCTTGTGGGTCCTGTTGCTATCCAGCAAGTGATTGTCATATACTTGTGGGTCATTTTTACTCCTGCCAAGTGCGCTATGTCATGAACTTGTGGGTGCACTTGACCCACAAGAATTTGGATGAATAACAGACTGATTTATTAGCTAGTACGTTTATACAAAGAGGACTAGAATAAACTGGACGAGCACGAACATGTGCTAAATCTATTACGTAACAGGGAGCTCTCACTATATAACTCCGTGTTTTGTTCGCCGGTAGGTCAATGACAGTACGTCTAGTAGTTCCGAGGTCTACGTCTTAGCGAAAGGTCATTAACCATATCAACTGATAAAGCAATAGAATTCAGGCTTGTTTGCTAGAACAGAATATACAATGTTCTGTCTAACTAGCATTTTCCCCTTTTGTTGCTTTCAAAATCTCTCTAGTTGTCATTAGTCAACATTCTGCCCTTTTTCCACTCATTCAATTTTTTCCATTTTAAAGAATTTTTAGAACATATATTTTCATATTTTGACCAGGTTTTAGGCATACCCTTGTACCTAAAAGAAGCAGCGTAGTGATTGAACTCGTGATAAGCCAATACTAGTGGCTCAAAAATAACAAGATTAACTAGGATGTAAATTCCTCTTTCGCGATTCATTTTTGTACACTTCGCTTTCTTTATATTCGCCTTTGGACCCAAAATTAGTTGAAGAAGGTACAAAACTAACAAGCGACAATCTTTTTGTCGGATTACAACCCCTCAACGAGTAAAATTCGTTACTTACTCTGAATTTCAAAGGAACTGGTGCTTCCATCTTGCAACAATAATAAAGCATCAGTTGAATTTGTTTTGATCGCCAATTCGATTGTGAAATCCGCATTCTCATGTGTGTTGACAGAGCCAAGTAGTCTTCCGTGTAACTGCAGGTAACTCCTATCCGTAAATGAGACCAAATTCTTAGGGCAGGACATTTGGGTCGATCTGTTCGTCACAGTAGTTGAAGTAGTAGTAGTAGTAGGAGGAGTAGGAGTAGGAGTAGTGGCAGCAATAGTTGTGGAAGTAGTTCTAGTATCGCTAGTGGTAGTAGTAGTAGTAGTAGTATTATTATTATTTGTTGTTGTTGTTGTTGTTGTTGTTGTTGTTGTTGTTGTTTTTGTTGTTCTCATCGTCGTTACCATTGATTTTTTGGTACTTTTTGCTAAAATGGTGGTTATGGGGGGAATATTAGAATTTGAATTGAACGATGGTTTGGTAGGAAAAGTATTGAAAGGTGGCTTGGTGGGAATTTGTTCCTTTGTTGAAGGATCAGAAGGTCTTGATGTTTGTGCTGATGATGCATTTGTGCTCGGATTTGGTTTTTGCCTGAAGCATTGGCTGTCATTGATGACATCATTTGACTCTGGTATGGCTGATATGATGTTCCCTCTTATTGAATCCACAACCACTGAGTAAAGACAAGTTTCTGAACCCAGATCATTGTCCGAATTGCCTAGAATAAGAAATCAAAGGGGAGATTAACATCATTTTCCCCACCCCCATTTTTGCATTTATCAATTCTTGATTTGGTTTTTTTTTTCACGGGCTTTTCTAACCGCTACAGGGAATGTAATCCCCAGTACTATTAAAATGAAAGGTTATAATTCGTCTATTTATTACCTTTCAATTTTTATATGATATTTGGTCTACCAACGAATTTGAGTTGGCAGACCGAGCTAGCCCTTGAATGTAGGGTTGATCTGGTATGCTATCTAAATAAAATTCCAAGTCTGACTTGAAAGATGCTACCGGATCAACAAGGCCTACGTATTCCCTACGAATATTAGAGAGAAGCAAATTAAACAACGAAGGAGCCCGAGAAAGAAGAGATGTGGACTTCATTGTTCGAACTAGCCTGGATTCTCGAAGGCTTGAAGGTGCTCTCAAAATGCACATTAAGCCTCTGCGGTCACTAGCATTGACCCTAAATCCTGGGTTGGGACAAAGCTCATGGATACTTTTGAAGACGTACAGTATCAGATACCTTTCGTACCTTCTCTGAACACTGTACAGTCCCAACTTTTTTAGCCTCTCCCAGTGCGAGAGCTCTCTCATATCCTCATAGTTCCTAGTAAAACATCTTTGGACCTGCTCAAGCTTTTGCAAACCTACTGAACTAATTGGAGCCCAAATGGGTGAGGCATATTCAGGATGTGGCTGGACAATCGACTTGTACAGAGTTAGCATCGTGATGCTATCTCTGGACTTAAACGTGCGATATATCCAACCACACATTTGAAAAGCCTTACCCACCTTCAGCTGGATATGCTCATCGAAATTTCCATTATTTTGGAGGACTACACCTAGATCTTTCATAGATGAGACCTGCTCAATATCTTTACCTCCATTATCTACGAGTGGAGTATTTAAAGAAGTTGACCCAAATTTCATTGAGCGGAATTTCATTCCGTTCAGGGCCATATTACTCTCAGTTACCCAAGAGTAGATTCGATTTAAGTCCTTTGCAAGGCTACTGGAATCTTTGCCATTCGTACCAGAAACTAACTTTGTATCGTCAGCATAAGAAGAGAGACTGGCAGTAATACTAAGCTTTTGAAGCGGGGCAACGAATTTTATAAATAAGAGGGGCCCTAAGATCGAACCCTGGGGAACACCTGACTTGACATCATGTATGTCACTAAGGGATCCCTCAACCTTAACCAATTGCTTCCTACCAGAAATGAAACTTTTTAACCAATTGAGAACCTTGCCTTGGATCCCAATGTCATGGAGCCTCCCAATCTCATGGAGCAGATAAAAATCAGATATAATATTACAGGATGCATGCATTTTTCCTCAATTAACAATCAAAAACTTGCACACAAGAAAATTAAGTCAAGATCTGGAAACATTGAACCCTTTTTTTGACTGCATAACCACGGAATTCTTAAAATATGAACTACTACCAGCTTTCGCACTAAAATTGGTTTACTTTTTGTATGCAGCCCTAACTTCAGTTTACCATTTTCCCGCTACTGCGAATGGAATCTCCAGCAATATAAGAGGAAAAAAATTCCACTTTAATCCACATTAATCAGAATCGATAAAGTTCACTTCCTTAGACTTTTGTTAGCCCAGACACGATCTTCTAAGAATATGGACTGGAAACGAGTTTCCCGCCAAATCGGCCTGCTCTTGGTCATATCAATTCTTAGCCATTTTCGATTTAAAGCAATAAAATAGGCAACGTAGATCTCTTCAATTAAAGGTAGGTCATTTCTATATCATTTACTTGTAAGTTAGATCGTTTCAAAGTTATGTTGTCCAAAGCTTATGTGGCTAACACAGAGCAGGCCGAAAATTCGAATTTTATGTATTGCTTACTACATAACTTTGACTATGTCTCCCGAGTTCCCTAAGCATAGGGCTCAAACTTGGCCAAGTTCACATATTCAACCAGATATTGTGGTCGTATAAAATGGTTATTTGGAAAAAGGTGAAAGGTTTAGGAGATACGAAATTTTGGCTTCCATTCGCAGTTCTAGAAGTCCGTAGCCCAGAGCATGACAGATGGAGTTTGACAAACAAAACACCCAAAGAAGTAAGATGAAAATCACCTTGACAAAAAGGACCTTTATTTCCTCTTTGCAAAACGTCTCAACCCGAGGGCTGCTAGGTCGACATTTTCGTCAATATGCTTCTGATGCGAATCAGCTATTTAGCTTGAAGGACCTCAGTTAGGGTTCTCAACTCGAGCGAAAAAAAAGGTGCTGCCACGCTATCAAAGATCAAGAACGAGTCTTGAAGCAACCCTTTGTTCGTGTCCTAGAAAGGCAGGGTCACGTTTTGACACTCGATTAGGCATTTTTGATTTTTACTTCTGTACCCTCTTTTGCTAAAGATGGAAGCCCTAGCTAAGGTCCTTTAAGCTAAAAAGCTGTCTTTCCAGTTCAGTACACAGGAGTTAAAGGGTTAAAGCCGTTGTAAGGGCGAAGTCGCTGGAAACGGGTAAATTCCCAACGTTAGGATTGGCCATTATCAACGAATGAGATTTCATGTGAGAACTTAAGATTATCATCAATTGACTCAAGTTGATCAAACCCAAGCAATAACGTGAAAAGAATTACTAAGTTGTAATTTCGCCTTGATTTGGCGGAAAGTGAAGGTATCTAATTCTGAAAAGATGAATATTTTAGCTAGTCGCAATTCAAAATGTGTGTTCACGAAATGTCGTAGTAATTCCCCATTTAGAAGAAAATTATGCTTTCTCTTCTACTATTTTGGGTAGTTTCAAAGCTTATTACCAACAAAGGTATTGATGATTTGAGTAATTTTAAGAAAAAGGTCAACAATATTTCACAATATTTACCTTGAAATACTACTTTTTCAACATTCAATATGAATTTCAAATACTCCCGTATGTAATGACTTCCTTGGAGGAATTATTTCCTTAATTGTACAACTATGAATGTAATTTTGAAGTAGTAGTCCATTTCTCTTGGTCATGTCAGGGTGTAAAAATATTTAGTAAAGAGGGTGCATACATATTATACAGACATGTGGCAGATGTGGCAGAAATGGCCTCCAAAGAGCTGCTTTTGAGTACTGATTGGCCTCCAAATGGTTTCTTGGTAGGTCGAATGTTGAATTTACCCCTTCTGAAGATCGGGTAATGCTGGCAACAAGATATTGCGGAATTGTGACTCATCTCTGATAAAATAGCAATAAATTATGCAATATGTTGCAGAAAATTGTCAAGTATGGCTAATAAAATTGCAAAAATTGAAAATGCAAGAAGTCTGAAGAAAAAAAGGGGATAGGTAAGTTTTGGCCGGCCTTGCTTATAAGATACAGGGTGACGAACCAAAATTTTGAATTTCATACAATTCGTATTTACGGGCTAATTTTTTTATCAATCAAAACCCACTATAAGCAAAACAACAAAACCATGATACTCTCCTTTCTAATGAGTCATCTCAAGCTACAATCGGACGAAAGGAAGCAATACAGGAAGCCAAAAGGCAACGGATCCGCGATCACCTCCGGAAATGACCATAAGGTCATCGCCGACATCCTCAATGTATGCCTGACCACCTTGTAAAACGCCAAAATGCCCATGAAGGACTAGGATGAGACCTCCAGAAGCCCTGGCAGTAGCAGCTACAATAAGAAGAAAACGCCAATATAACCGTGGATCTGACAAAGTCCATGAATGCATAGGATGGCTGCCGAGATTAATACGGATTTTTACCATTAGACAGTCGGACCATTCAGGACGATTTAGGCTTCAAGAAGTATGCCAACACCCCCAAGCACTGTCTCATTGAAGCCATGAATTCCAGGAGGCTCAAGAGGTGCAAAAAGGTCGTCAGCTTCTACAAGCACAATGGTAGCACGGTGGATATCTTCTTAGACAAGACGATCTTCACAGGATGCAGGTTTGAACCACCAAAATGACAGATTCCCGGTGACGTCATTAATAGAGGTCATTGAAGGCATCTACATGGCAGAGAATCAAGCCCAGATCATGGTCCGTAGCGTCGCGACCTCCGACGGCAAGAAGATGGCACCATAATCCTTCAAGACCAAAGAGAAAACCGGGGCGGCCAGATGTCTTCTATAAGATTCTGAGGTGTACCATTTGGCCTTGGTTCAAGTATTAGTTTCTCTTAAACACCCTTATGTTGACCAAAGATGGTGCCCCTGCCCATACGTTCAAGCTAGCGCAGAGCTTCTGAGCTAAGAACTTCGCTGCCCTCTGGCCTAATAATTTTGGGCCGTCCTCAAGTCCCAATGCGAACCCACTCGATTTTGAAGTCTGGGGCGTCTTGGAGCATGAGCCAAACAGAACTTCCCATCCAAACGTGGACTCCCTAAAGGTCAGCACCACCAAGGAGTGGGACAAAATGTCTTCGGCCTTCATCAAAAACAGTTACGCTTCTGTTCGGCCTCGAATTGAGGCCTCAACTGAGAATACTGGAGACCCCATTGAATGAAAAAGTCAGATCTCAATATACCTGACAAGCCTTGTTTAGAACATATTCTCAGAAGCTGCTTCATACCACCGCCATTAGCTTACTTTAAAGGCCACTTGAATTTTCTAAACTTTGGTTCCACACTCTGTAGATTCGTGTTTTGGAATGAAGAAATCAGGGCTACATTTAGAGGCTAACTAACAGGGATCCAAAATGCCTCTAGCACTGTTAAAATATTTGGGCACTTTTGTCCACCACTATCCAATAGTGTAAAAAACAGACTAATCTACAAAACGAAAAACAAACTATTTTTAAACGAAGGACGTTTCTTTCTTATTTCTTATGGCATCTTAATTAACATTATTTACCAATTTGAATTGCATTCTAGTGCAAGATGTTTGAAAAAATCATAAAGTTCAAACCCATAGAATGTCTAAAAGTTCATGATGTCCTTCCTCCTTGTCAGCACGGGTTTCGAATTCATTTTAGAATGGTTTCCTAACTGATTGACGACTTAGAGCAAGTCATTGAGGGGCTAGAGAGTCATGAGTAGTGTTCTCAAACTTACACAAATAACATTTATTTGCATCCTGAGCCCTTAAGTGCATCTTCTTGCATCCTGAAACTCTTTTTGCATCATTTGCATCTTTGGTCCGTTTTCACATTTCTATGCATTTTAGCTTTCTTTTAACTAATTTTCTTTGGGCCGAAAATTTGTATTTTCACCATTTTAATGAGAAATTGACGCCCCTGACGTATGTCTGCACTTGACAATTCATGGTCCCGCCTACCATCTCTTTCCTAGGGCACATAGATGATCTAATAAACACCAACCCACTGAGCACTTTCAAAGAATGACATTGGTTGGAGTCGATATCTAATAGTAATAAGTAGGTTTACTAGGGTATATAATCTGATGATCTTCGAGAGAGCTTTGAATTTTCCTGCCCATGCGTTGCTCACAGTACCCATGCCGGACACCAGCCATTCAAACTTGAAATGTCCCTACTGGCTTTTGATTACTTGATGGTTTACTAGGGTATATAATCTGATGATCTTCGAGAGAGCTTTGAATTTTCCTACCCATGCGGAGCTCACAGTACCCATGACGGACACCAGCCATTCAAACTTGAAGTGTCCCTACTGGCTTTTGATTACTTGGAGGGGGACAAGTCAAAGCTGTTGTATTGACAAGTCCTGTGATTGTTGTGGAACTTTAGTCTTTCATTATTGTTCAGATGCTGATCCACTGAAATCAAGGCATACTGCTATTAGAATATTTGTGTCCAGTTTAACAAATTGCTTAAGATACCTCAGTATTCCATAACAATATAGAGCATCTTTGAAGTTTATTTGCATCCTTATTTGAATCCTGGGCTTGTTTTTTTGCATGTTTATTTGCATACTGAGGTCCTTTTTTTGCATAATTTTGAGAACCATAAATGACATTTCAAATAGTAAGCATTTTGTTCTAGTGTGGGCCCACTTGCATTTAGTGAACCAAATTTGATTGTCATAAATCTAGTTCGAATATCAAATGTCAGTTGAAACAGATACTAATCAAGACAACTTTTAGACCCTAACTAGACCAACAGACGGAGAACCAATCTGATACCGAACGTGATATTACCTGTTGGAAAAATTGGACAATGTTATGGCCTGCTTCTCTGGTCGGGCGAGGTTTACCCTCATCTAAATTTGTAGCAGAGTGAAAAGATTATCAAGTTATATTTTTGTGTCGATTTCGAAGAAAGTGAAGGTAGGCATTCATTTAATATTAAAAAAAAANAATACTTGTGATTGAAAGGGAAGTTTTGACTTTGATTATTGTTCAAATGCTAATCCATTGGAATCAGAGCATACTGCTATTAGAATATTTGTATCCAGCTTAACAAATTGCTTAAGATACCTCAGTATTCCATAATAATTCAAAGCATCTTTGAAGTTTATTTGCCTCTTTACTTGAATCCTTGGCTTGGTTTTTTTGCATTTTTATTTGCAGATTTTTTTGCGGACTTCCTTCCCGCTACCGGGATTGGAATCCCAGCAGTTCAAGACGAGAAGATTATTCATTTTACTTGACTGATATTGAGGTCCTTCTTTATTCATAATTTTGATAACCCTAGTCATGAGTCAGTCGATGAAGTCTATCTCAATTTTGCAACGGCCTTTGAAAGGTAGATCATGGCCTTTTAGTCAATAGCCTCCATGAACTTGGGATCCAAGGTAAGGTTCTCAATTGTTTAAGAAGTTTCATCCTTAGTAAGGAGCTAATGGTTAAGATCGAAGTCTCCCATATTTACAATGACTGTCGGCACCATTAAACTATCATTAGTATAGTGTGGATGATTAAGGTAAATAGATTCAGCAGCTCCTGCCCTTTAAGGATTTACAGGGTGTGCCATAAGTCCTTGGACCAATCTTTGATACCGCGTAGCTCAGTGATTGAGAAAGATATTTAAGAATACTAATTGCAGGGGTGTCTTGGCAAATCTAGCTAAATCTTTCCCGTCAGCAGCTGATCTTAGTTCGGCTTGTGTTTGAAAACAATGATGGAAAAAAATCCGCGAAAAAATAATTTTGCGGATCGAGGCTGGCGGTGCTGCCGCGACCAACTTTAGTAATTGCCCAAAGTAAAAAAACAAACAAAATATTCCAACTTCCACTGATCATGGAGTACGGCACGAGGGGAGAGGAAAGCTCTCTGAAACCTCGCTAGAAGATGTTTCAGTTTTGCGATACCTCCTGAATTCATTGAGCACTCCCTCAGCGGGAATGCATCTGATCAGGAGGCAACGTATAGCTCTACAAAACCTCGCTAGAAGATGTTTCAGTTTTGCGATACCTCCTGAATTCATTGAGCACTCCCTCAGCGGGAATGCATCTGATCAGGAGGCAACGTATAGCTCTACAAAACCTCGCTAGAAGATGTTCGATCTTCGACCGAGCTTTCCACTCCACTAGTGACGTACTCTATATCTGGATCAAGGGCAACCTGAATGGCACCCAGTGTAGATGGATTCGGGGTGAAAAGGTCATCCCAGCCCTTAACAGCCTCTACGACGCTGGGAGGGAACTGGGTGGCAGCAGTTTGGTGCTCCCGGTCACACTTCTGACGTCACTCAGAAGTATCAGAAGTATTTGGACACATATTCAGTAAAAGGCCTTAAGAGTCTTCCACCTGAATGTGCACTCCCTCATCATGACCGTGAATGTCAAGAGGGCCGCCATGTCCGACGAGACCAACATATAGGCGTTCAAGTCCTTCTGGAGGGCATTGGAGGTGTGCATTGCTGCCAATGGGGAACTGTTAGAAAAATGAATTACCTCAAAAAGGAACCATGGTAGCCGAGTGGTCTAACGCATGCGATAGAGCAAGGACGACTTCACCACTGGACAGCGAAAAATGAGTACTTCCAATTCCTTTCAATCAAATGCATTTCTCTTTACATGAGTTGACTCAATTGTAGCCTCGAAAAGCTATGGTCAGTTTTGATCTCAATCGAACGTCTGTGTCAAAAGTTATGAGCATTTAAAACTCGGACCAGGGTGGGCGCAAATTGAATGAGCCAGCACCACATTGGTAAGATCTTACAAAGTGGTGCTAAGGAAGTCATTTTCTGCCCACGTCGTACTGACTTTCAGAACCTCATTGCTTTTGACGCAGACGTTCGATTGAGATCAAAATTGGCGAACGCTTTTTGAGCTAACTAAAGTCCAACTTGTGTGAAGGAAAATGCATTCGGTTCATCTGGATAAAAGTTACGTTTCCCCCACCCTACCGCCGCTGCCCAGGGTTGTCGTCCTTTTTTTGTGGATCCTGTGATAGGATTTAAGCCAGATTTGTACAGAATTTTGAATAAAAAAGTCCTGATCAATCTTACATTCAAGGGCTAGCCAGATCCGCCAACTCTAATTCATTGGTGAATCAGGTATCACATAAACTGGAAGCGAAATAATATGCGTGACTCCTTCATTTTGAATTGCTGAAGATCCCATTCGCAATAATTAACAAACAAGGAAACAAAGTCTTTGAGGGCCCTAATCATCATACTGTACCTGAAACATACCTATTTTTAGGAAGTCTAAGACAATTCCGTAACCTTGAAATGTGACAAAGGACTTTGATTCGTTATCAACCTTAAAGTAGATTGAATTTTCTTCTTTATATCCAATCGCCACCTGGTGAAGTTCTCCATCGTTGACAAATGAGAGCGATTTTAGTCTTTTTCCGTTGGTCAAAAAGACTAGCATTCCCATTTCAACTAGAAATGAAATCTTGGATGTCAATGCAAGACTAACTGATTATCTGTCCTTCGTTTCTACTCACCAATAATGTTAAATGAAGTTTTCTCATGGTTTGGTGGAATAGCGTACGTCAGAAGAGTCCCGTCAAAAGCAGAAGTAGAGAATTGTATCTGAACTTCGGACACAATGGAAACTCTTTTTCCAAATATTGTTGTAGGCATTTGAATCACTTCGTTTCTTAGATGGATGATTTCACGTCCTTCTGATGTCCGCCCAGAAATACCTGGTAAAAGAAAGAGAATGCTAAATCTATTCCTCATTCTTGCTTTGGTCCATGACTTAACAAAGTTAGTTGTAATGTAGTGATGAAATTGATAGCATATTCTGCTGTGCAAAAAAGAAGCTTTTATTTTATGAAAACCGATTTTCATAGGTAGAATCTTTAATCAACAACGCACAAGAAAGTAACCACCTTTGTTGGAAACTCTATTTCAAGCCTGTCTGTTAACGAGTGGCCGGAAAGTAAGTTTTTCTCAATCACTAGTCAAGAGAAAAGAGATTTCTACCCATCAAACGTTGGCTTCCAACAGTTTCAAGTCAAGATCAAATCTTGAAAACCTGTTATCACAAAAGAAAATTGCATATTCAATGGCTGCTTTTACTCTCTTTCGGGAAAGTTTGTAGAAAATTGGATTTCAAAAAGTCGACATGGCCAACATTTTGAACTCATTAGTCAGTTGATGCCTTTTCGTTTGAAAATAATCTGGGGCAAGCTTCTGTTCTCTTCAAATTCGACAAAGCTCGTCAATGATGCCACATCATATCTACTTTCTTCAAGCCTCATTTTTTAAAAGCTTCATCCAAACGAAACAACTGCCTTTGAATAAATAGTTAGTTTACATGGAAGAGAACACCCAGTAATGTTTTTGAAAAGTAAGTGGATATTTATCATCAATGTTTGCCAAGGCAGGTGGAATCAGTGGACTACGTAAATGTTACTCATGTCATTGTTTTTGGATTGCAATTACTTCTCGTATTAAAGAAAGGATTTACATTCACAACTTTTCTTGCTTAGTTCATTTTCTTAATACAACAGTGATACCTCGTTGGCTTTCCCAATGTATACCACAAATACTTATATCACATCTTATCTCGGTAACTCTAGAAGAACAATTGTTTCACATGTACCTCGTTCGCACACATATCCAAGCTTATCGGCGCAGTTAGGGGCAGCCCACGATTTTTCAAGTACATCCAAAGCTAAGCAGCCATTGGGAGATTCAATGTTGGTGCCCCAATTTACGTATGGGAAGATTCTTTGTCCACTTGACGCCCAAACCCACTTATTAAGCGTGGCAATGGAGTTACCGCCACTCCAGTATTGAGCATTTTTATCGTCTGAAATGAATGGTTCCGAACTCAAAGAAAAGTCGATCGAAATTGCCAAATAGGAGAATACGAAACCTTGTTGAAGCGCCCGCAATAAGCTTCTTTCCTGATTGGGTGACACGATTTCCATTAGCCGCGCGTTTAAAAGAGAGCACTTCATCTTGGCCGTGTGCCATGTCTCGATGTCATCAAAAGATTGGAAACAGGAATCAACTTCGGCTCCGTCATAGGGCGGGCTCAACGGCTTCCACGGGAGCTCACAAAGTTGTGCGCATACCGAAGGCATTAGAATCGTCAATATCAACCTGATCATGATTTCTGAAATTGAAGTTGGCATCAGACCCAAAATCACTAATGTTACAAAATAATCATATTGACTTATGGTGATGGACTTATGGCTCACGATGTATGAGTAGTGCTGGACCTTGTCTGGCAGTGTCAATGCCTTTAAAAATTCATCTTATTTCTTTATAACGATTTGAAATAGAAACAAATCTATTGGCAAGCCCACGCTTGAATCAGTTGGAGAAAATAAGATTGCTAGATCCACTTCTTGACACATTTGAAAGCCAAAATTTTACTATTTTGAAAAAGGGCTCTTTTAGCACCTTCCTGTAATAGCATCCATCATTGTCATTGAATGTATTGAAATTGGTTTCTTTGCATATCTGCATTTAGTAAAGAGCAGAAATTGCATGGGAAACGCCGCCGACTTTATTCCTTCTTGATTTTCCAGACCTTTGTAGAGTTACACAGAAATCACGGAAGGCCTTTTTAAGCAAAGGCACTTTACAACATCCATTCTCCCTCCCCTGAATCAGTCTTAGACATTCCACCTTTACATTTACATATCCTATCCATGGTTCAAAATAAATTCACGAATAACTTGCTTTCACTAGACCAAGACAAATGGGACGAGTTTGGATCCACTTCAAACAGGGACCTGATCTGCAAATGTCTCTCTCTTGGGGAGACGAGGAGTCAATTTTGCCACTACTATCTTACAAACGAAAGAACATACGTGAGAAAAATCGTGAAACTCAAAACACTTATCCAATTTGGAATCCAAAAATCAAAAATTGATCGAAGGGAAGTGCGAAGAGAATTTCAAATCTTTTGAAAATATGCAATCCCATAAAGCCAATATCTTGGGAACAGTGTCACCCTTCCAAATGTAAAACCGAAGATATGGTCTTAAGCAATCGGGTTAGAAGTACTATAGTACGAATTTCAAATTGGGTGTATCCAATCCTCATCAACCTGAGTGTTCCTGAGGAGGGTCCTTTTCCTCATAGTAGATGAGTAGATTGTCATGGCGTTGCTCTATTAGCGATGGGCAGCTGAACTTGAATCCAATGCAACAGAAATCCTCAATTGAACACGCGAGAGGAAGCCACCATCTACTAAGCATTTCTCCAATATTTCATTGATTGATGTTGAGGGGCTTTTTTTATGAACAGACTAATTAGTTGATTTATGAACAAATAGATAAGTAAACAAGTTGTGTTCATTGTGACATAAGAAACGCAAAGCAAATGATTTTACCTGAATTTCTTTAGTCAAGGGAACAATTTTGCACCTCGATGCAATGGAACTACTTTAAACTGATAAGAGATCCTTCCAAAGATACAAAATGCCAGTGACCAGTAGGGCAGAGATTCTCCAGCCAAAACGGCTGATTTTGCTGACTCTTGATTTTGTAGGGGATAAGTTGGTACGTTAAATAAAATATCTCAATGGTTTTTATTCGTCAAGCTTCAGTTATTTCCTCTCGAAATTTCAATTTGATGAATAGAGGAATTGGCAATACATAAAGAACCAGATTGAGCGCAAACATGCCCACAAAAAATGACACAGATATGAGAGCATTGTGCCAAACATTCATCAACTCGTCCAAATTGACAGTCAACAATCCGTATGTCTCTTGCAGATAATGAGTTCCATTAATGTACCTAAAAATCAAGACGAATAACGCAATTAGTGACGAGGTCTTCAGCTAGTAGGAAACCTTCACAGTACCTGCATCCAAATCCAAAAGTGTTACCATTGCAAGGGAAAATCCTTCCTTCGTCATCTTGCCAACCAAGATTGTTTAGATTCTCTTGATCGAAGAATTCGATGCTGTTTAGCGTTATACCAACGTATCGCGCATGGGATCCATACGACATGTAAGTTAAAATGTTGGGAAGACCAAGTAATGACCTATGCCCCCAAAGATACAAAAAAGATTGTTCTTTTGTAGTAAAATGAGCATTATTATTTCGAGAGAGAGTATGCTTACCTGGTGGTGCCACTCCACACTACCAATGCTGTAGTCGATAAGAACACTGCAATGATTGCAGTTGCTACTCTGGACTTGATAGCAAGTAGCAGACCTAAAACCTGCTGCTCTGAAAACATAAAGCAAGCCCAAATAGTTAACCAAAATGGGAGGAAATGATGATAACCCAACAGAGCGGTGCATTTGGGTGAAAAGCAATCCTCGTGTCCCAAGCCCCTAAAAAGGGAAAGAAAAGATGAGACCGCACGAGCAAATATGCTATACTAAGTCATACTTGTAAAGTAAAAGAGATCCGGTAAATGTGACCAATACCGACAACGGAAAACTTCGCAGCGTTTGAGAAACAACAAAAGAAGGCCCATTGTAAAGCCCTTGGCGGTATTCTGAGTAATACGCTGTTCTTGCAGGCGCAACTGAAAACGAGACATACATTTATCACTAAATAATGGCTGCTATGTATACTTCGTGGCATCGAATTCCCACCTTGAAGCACGGCTGTGATAGTGGCGGCTAAGTGAGTTGCCACACATATATTGAGAATCAGGCCACGTTTCGTTGAAAATATCGTTTGAAATTGCACCTAATAAGTCATGAGAGCGTCGTTGTCATTAGGTATGACTTTGAATGTAATTTTTTAAGTCATACGCACTGGTCTTGTCATTGAGCTGAAATAGATTGCCCAAATGAAAAAGAAAAGAATGTTTAGAAATAGCAGGTGGAACAGCGCCCTAATGATTCCTTTGGCTCCTCCATGGAAAAATCCACTCAATGATCTCCTGTAAGTATCACAAATGATGTCGAATCTCGCATCCACCATCATCCACTGGCATTGACAGTCTTAGGTTTACCTTAGTAAGATCCAAATTTTTACAACCGTTGATGGTCTTCCAAATGCAGTCAGGGGGATTTTGGTCTTGATGTCAGTGGTTGTAGTGTTGGAGAGGTGCTGGTAATGCACTCCTTCAATTTTGAATTTTTCGACCAAAGATGCAATCTGATTATTAGACTCCACAAATCTTTCCCTCGAGCGTCTATCAACCGTGGACAGACACACTGAAAATATTGGTAGATAAGTGGGGTGGGTGCCATCTTCAACATATCTAGGCATGAGCGTTCGAATCCAAAGCTTACGGTAATACATGAGAGGGTTCTCCAACTCAGGACAGGGAAAGCCAATGGAGCGAAAGTATTCCAGCATCATCCTGGTTGGACCCGTGTACACTACATCCCCAAGACAGAGGTATGTTGCCCGATCCAAAAAGGGAAAGATGTCGGATCTGGGCTTCTCGATGGTAAGAATAATGATGCGATTGTTTTGTTTGGCGTGGTTGGCAAGAATTGAAATCACAAAATAGGCGTCCAAGGGGTTTAGATCGTTGGTTGGCTCATCCAGGAGAAGAAGTACTGGATCTCGTACCAGGTTTTTGGCTATGGCGAGACGACGATATTCGCTTTTGTTTAGATCTTCGACTAGTCGATTCCTTAGGTCCGTTAAGGCAAAATCCGCTAATATTTGTTTCACCCGCGAAGATTTAGAGTCCGCCGATATCTGAAACAAAGATTGTAAAGGAACAACATGAACTGTTTGCATTCCTTGAATAGAAGTTCCAGCCTCATGAATTCGCCTAGTCCATGATTGCGCCTGATTTTTTGAGATACGATTCAAAATACCAAAGGATTTTGTCTGGCATAGGTGCTTCCTACCTTTGACCCGAGGGACAACTCGATCGTGAAGGAAAGGGTTTGTCTAACAGTCAATCCATGTAGAAGATCTTGCGATTTGCCGACGAAACCGCAGCTATCTTGAAAAAGGCGCATGGACATGGGCACCCCATTTAACATAATTTGTCCCCTAGTCGGACCCTGTGCCCGTCGCGAGATGACATCAAGAAAAGCTCGTTTGCCACTACCTGAAATGTAGCTCGTTCTTCAAAACCTAATCTATCTCTTTTCCAGAAATTGTATGGTTTTGGTACCTTTGGAGCCCAAAACTGCAGACAATTCTCCGCCAAATGAGGACATCGAAACATCTTTCAAGATCACCCCTGTGCGGATGGCTCCGATGAGTTTCTGTATTTGGGTTCCTTTCTCGACTTGGCCCGAATGGAACACATTGGCAACCTCTAAAACATAGTCACTCGCCATGATTTCAATCCATTACTGCCTTGGATTGACTTCCTACTTTGCATTGCGCGGACTACGAAACCGAGATGCTTCGCACCAAGTGTTTGGTCTTCGGCACTCGTCATTCTAAACCAACTGAACACCGAAATTTAAAAAAATGAGAGCGTCAGTACTCAGGAATAGTTTTTAAATGAAATGTAACCCCTCCTGTATTCTATTTTCATTACGTTTAGTTCTTTCATACATCAGGTCCTAGTCAATCCAAGGGAAGTCCATTCCATTCCATGGTTTTTATCTACGATGCAGGCACAGGTAGTGTTGTCACACCTGGTTGGTTGAGATGCAAGAAAATTGCGAACGGTTCCCTTGGACACCTCCCCCATCCAATCCACCATGAGTTCTAGAAAAGAACAAAATAGGAAAATGCCGAGGGAAACCAGTGAGGGTGGTGGGATCAAAACTTCAGAGGATCTTCATGCTTGGTCCATCTACAGACAGAACTTGAACTCGGACTTTACCGATTCTGCATTAGGTTCGTGCGAGAAATCCCCTATGCCGTACGGTAATTTTCATTTAAGGGAGACCACCATGCAGAGTATACTTAGTAATCCTAAGTACGGGCCCAAGTCTGAACTTGGATCCAACGTGTACACTTACCTCAAGTTTGGTCTGCCCAGAGTGCTTCCCCCCCATGTGTATCCTGGCCTAGATAACTCCAGTGGATACGATTCGACGGATGAAGAGCGAGGCATCCGGACAGGGCCTCATGTCCGGGGATCTCACAGCGTGGATAACCTCAATAGCGTGGCCAGATCCAAATTTGACTCCTTCTACCCAATGACCAACGAGTTAGGCGAGTTCCAACAATCAAGATTAGCCAAAAGTGAACTGAATTTGGCGCGAGACAAATCAAAATATTGGATCCCTGACGGGAACATAAGATCTCAAGAAATTGGGTCTCGTGCTAGTGCCACCACTCCCTTACCCAAAAGTAGATCAGAGAAAAAGACATCTGAGATGGGCATGAACTCGATTCCAGCGGCCAGTATCGAGGCCGAGTTGGCGCAATACCCTCACATTCAACTCAGAGACTGCAGCCTCGTCGAAAAGGCGTCAAAGTTGCGTCTTTTGGAGGGTCTAACCATGGAAGCTCAAGGTGGAGAATTAGTTGGCGTTCTTGCTACAAATGGTATGTATGTATGTATTGCCATGAGGGTTAGGATCGAAAGTATTTATGTTGAAAAGAAAATAGCACTGTAGAGTTGCTACATGATGGCATGACTATGCGAGTCAAAATTGGTTTCTAGCTGAGAACGGATCCTTATTCTGTGATCTTCTGAGCGGCACCTACCCCTCCAAGCAGTATTACAGTGAGGGACAAATTCTGCTGAATGGGCATCGAATCACCAGATCACGACTTCGATCCCGCGTGTCCTATGCACGATCCAATCACTGCTTTCCAGAAAACCTCTCTGTTCGGCAAGTTATGCTATTTCGGGCTTACCTACAAGAATCCGAAGACAATGTGAGGAATAAAGATGTCAAAGGTCGAGTAAGTATAAGCCCCAAAGGCAATCAATCTCAATTGGCCAATTGAATCTCAACGTTGACCTCATATGCACCTGAGAGTACTGACTTGCCAAACTTTGGATTGGTCAAGAATTTCGTAGTATGTTGACTAGCGCCTCACGAAACCTCTACTTTATCGTCTTTTCTCCGGGTCGTACATTCTACGTTTCATCTTCACTACTTCAAAGGAAATTGCCAAAAAAAGCCCCCTCCTTAGCTTGGGCTACAGAAAAATGGCCCACATTGATAATAAAATCACTGTAACATGCAGGCATAATGACTATTGCTTTGCCAGAATGTCATTTTCTGCAGTTTGAGCAAAATAGGGGACTGTTTTGTCAATTATCTCTTAAATTTGTGAAGGCAAATTGGCGAATGTAGGACCCAGCCATAGATCTATGACCCAGCACAAGTAAGAGAAAAAATAATCGTCGGACCAAGGTTCTGTGAAACATAGGCATTACGAAATTCTTTAGCAAGCCGGTGTTTCATAAGTCAATACAAAATTGTTAGAATCAACTGTTGCCTTCCTTTAGATCGAAGCTTTGATTGAAGACCTAGGATTGGCTCAAGTAAAGCACGCTCGAGTGAAAAACATCACGGCCTCGGAAAAGCGCCGCTTGA
This sequence comes from Tigriopus californicus, assembly GCF_007210705.1. NCBI lineage: Eukaryota > Metazoa > Arthropoda > Copepoda > Harpacticoida > Harpacticidae > Tigriopus > Tigriopus californicus. Next base: position 6,102,543 of record NC_081441.1, on the reverse strand, counting down.
ATTTGGCAGTACACCTGCTTCTAGACGCTGATGTTACGGTTATTGATCAACCCACCAATGGAATGGATATCTTCGACACGTTTTTTCTCGTTGAATATTTGCGTCAGTGGGCTTCCCGAGGGCGTTTAATTGTAATCACAATTCATCCACCCACTTACGAAATATTAACCATGATTTCGAAAGTGGTCTTGGTCTCCATGGGGCGGATCATTTATTGCGGTAAAAGAAGAGAGATGCTCCCTTATTTTGCCTTCATTGACTACCCTTGCCCCGCTTACAAGAACCCCTCCGACTATTATCGTGAGTTCCAGAGTTCCTCATCCGAGAAGGCCATTTCGGTATTTGACATGTGACCATTTGATTGCAGTCGATCTAGTTACCCTTGATGATTTGTCTCAAGACGCTATTTTGGAGTCACGGCAAAGAATCGTTCATTTGGCAACCACCTTTAGCCTAAAGGCCGAACCCTTGTCAGATCCTGGACCGCCTGGGATGTTACCGCCAAAATTCAAAGCAGCTCAATGGATCGTTCAAATAATGGCACTAATGGTGTAAGACGAATGGAAGAGTGTGCTTCTGTTTTTGTACTCCTGCTCGTTTCTTGTTTTTCAGTACTTCTATGATATCCTTTTTGTTTTTGTTTTTGCAGGCGCGACGTCGGTTACTTGTATCCATACAACATTATTTTTTGGGCAAAGACTTGGTTGCTTGCCGGAATTATCTCCCTTTTGTTTGGATTGTTTTTCATTGGTATACGGTGGAAATACTGGAATTCTTCTTGGGTCGAAGATCCTTCTTTCGAGCAAGACAATGTAGTCAATCGATTTGGATTGATTCACGTGTTGCTCTGTTTTGCTCTGTGGCCGGTTCTTTGCTCAATGGTCCAAATCAAAGGAAATCAAAGAGCAGTCTTACAAAGTGAATTGCAAGAGAGGCTTTACTCCAATATATGCTTTCATCTGGTGAAGGTAATGTCTCTCTTCAATATGAATAACCCTTAGGTTGAATATACACCTGCTTTCTTCCTAATTTTCAGAATATTTTGGAATTGATACCCGTGTGTTTGACTTACGCAGCTTACATCATTCCTGGGCTTGCATTGGTTGGTGTTCATCAGGACATTGACTACCTTGTTTTAGGTAAGCAATCAAGCGCGAGTATAAAATTTGATAAATTTGGTTGTTTTCATTGTCTTGGCAGAAGCTTTGAGATTTAAAAAAATCTGGCATCCTTTAATGCTTCTGAAATACTTGACTTGAAAACACCTTATTGACTTGTTAAGTTCTAGCTTGTGTAAGATTTCGATAAAAAATAGTAAAACTTCTCAAACATCTGAATGAAGTCGAGTGTAAGAATGTATGTGGACTTTGAAAAAACGACGAGTGGCAGACCGAGCCAGTCCTTGAATGTAGGGTTGATCCGGAATGCTATCTAAAAATTTGTCCAAGTCTGAATTGAAAGATGCTACCAGATCAACAAGACCTACATATACCGTACGAATATTAGAGGGAAGCAAACTAAACAATGAATGAGCCCGAGAAAGATGAGAGGGGAACTTCATTGTTCGAACTGTCCTGGATTCTCAAGGGCTTGCAGGTGGTCTCAAAACGCACATTATGCCTCTACGGTCACTAGAATTGACCCTAAATCCTGGTTTGGGACAAAGCTCATGGCTGCTTTAGGAGACCAAAACTGGAACGGCTTTTTTATTCTCTGAATTAACCGTTTGATTTGAATTTTCAGGTACAGTCGTTCTACATCTCGAGTGCTGGAGACAGGTTCTTGAGTTCTTGCTCACTGCCTTCAACAATAAGATTCTTATTTTGATATCTTCAGCAGTTTTGGGATTCATTGCGAACTTGACGACAACATTTTCAATCCATTCCAAAGATACACCCTACTGGGCAAGAAGCCTCAGTCTTGGGTTTCCAAACTTCTGGGCATTTCGATCAATAACCAGAACCGAGTTTGAATCTATTGAAGTTCTCAGATGCTCCACAAATCCAGTCATTACCGAAAACTCCATCATTAAGCAAGTTCCCTGTGGGCTCCCCGATGGCCCAGGAGTCATCAAATATTTCGAACTCAACGAAGAAAGCACATCCGGTTTACCAATACCTGATTCCTTATTGAGCCTTTGTGTTATGTATATTCTGTTAAAAATGTTGAACGTCTTAGGTTCTATATTCTTTCAAATACATCGGAAATGAATAAAGTTCACCCAATCACAGCTGAGCCCATTAAACGCAAATCCTTCGCAACTTTAATGTCACATCCGGTCATTCCCTTGACTTCTTCAATGTTCGTATCATCGGCGATTTCAGTCATGACCAACCCGTTTTTGGTACACTGAAATACTCCCTGGAAAGAAGAGAAGACATCATCCCATTTGAATGTTGGAAGCTTCATTGGGATGGAATGCGTTCTGAGACTTGCCTTTTCAGTGATAATCATATCAACACAACGTTTCCCCGTCAAGGGCAAGTTACAAGTCTTCAAAATTTTGTGATCTCCATTTTTGGCGGTGTGCTCCATTGTCACAACCACTTTCGTATCAGCAGAAGCGACCAAATCCATAGCCCCACCCATTCCTTTGACCATTTTCCCCGGGATCATCCAGTTGGCCAAGTCGCCATTTTCCGATACTTGCATTGCTCCCAAAATGGTCAGATGAACATGACCCCTACAAGAGGAGCGCGCATATGGCGTGTAATCTTCAAATCGTTGCGAATCTAGGTTAAACTTACCCCCGAATCATGGCGAAACTTTCATCGCTCGAGAAGTAAGAAGCCCCCGGCAAAGCAGTGACAGTCTGCTTCCCTGCATTGATCAAATCTGGATCCACTTCTTCTTCTGTTGGAAAGGGACCCAGACCCAAAATACCATTTTCTGATTGAAGGTGAACAGTCATTCCGTTGGGAATGTAGTTTGATGCCATCATTGGCATCCCAATGCCAAGGTTGGCATACATTCCATCTCGAAATTCTAGCGCAGCTCGTTGAACAATTTTGCTCCTGGTTCCCGGCCCACCAGATGGATCTCCTCCCCCTTGAGCATGTAGTGTCTTCCGCTTAAGGACAAAAGAAAGTTTCTTTCAGAAATGTGTACGCCTTTTGACAATGACCCCAGAAACATAATTTTCTTTTTTCTTGGAATTCACCTGGAAAAGTTATTTGCCGTCATTTTGTAGTAGTGGTAGTAGTAAAAGTAATCAAAGCATTAGTAATATTAGCATTAGTAGTGTCAGCATAAAGGTTGTTTTGGATTTTCTCAACTAAAGAAATGGGCAGGCGTACTTAAAGCTACTTCTATGGGTTCAAAAAAATCCTATGGTTAGGTACCTTTAACCAAGTGACATAAGTATGCAAAACATATAAAACATACTGTAGGAATGCATAAACCAAACAAAAAGATTACGATTGATTGTTATTTCTTGGTATCAAAAGCCAGCCTTTCTTGCGAGCTTGCTTGCCCTAGTCTCAGCCAAGGTCATCATAGTTGCTGCACAAAGCTGTGGGAATGGCTCTCAAACATAAGAGATATTATTTGCCCCATTGAAGGAGCAGCATGGCCTTAAAAGTCCTTGTGCTGCCGCCCTAGTGCCCGTCGAAATGGTGTTACAAAATCCGTCTTGCGGGTCGACACCACCATTTCGAAGATTGGCGCACTTCCAAGCACCAAAGGGCGCATGTTGCACCACATACCTGGTTGACACTAGGGAGGTCGAGTTTCCTTGCCAAAAGTTTGGTCTGAACTCGGTCGGATCGTCCAATACGCGAGAAGAAACGTGCATCGTCGTTGAAGATCGCTTGACCTTCACCGTCGGGACCAGATGCATGACATCGTTCTTGTGGGAGTCAACAAGCACGTCTGGTAACCCAAGTACGTTGTTGCAATTTGCTAGAGATGAGAGCGTGTCATACCCCATAGTACTCCTTAGATTTCGATATTTCAAAAAGTGCTCATAGACAAATTGTCTTCATTTGAAACCGCACAGGGGAGATAACTATCATTCTAGCGGAAAGCATATGGCCAAACAGCAAAAAAAATGGTCAATACTTGGGCCATTTTGCCTCACATCATTAAGTTAAGAGCCGCTCCCCGCTCCCGACAAGAATGCAGGCCACAATGGCTGCAAAGACTCTGGCAAGGTCTGCTCCTCTCTAGAACCAAAGCAGTTTTTCAGCCGGATCTACCAAGTAGTAGATCTAGCCTCGGAAACCATGTCTGTTCTGTTCTGCTCTTCTTTTTTTTTCTTCTGCTTCTTGTTTGGTTTTCCCTGAACTAAATCGGCACGTTTGTCTTGCGCTATTTACTAGTATTTAACTTACTATGAGTGATACCCTGACAAGAACCGAAACTAATGAAATATACTCGAATACATACACACGGCAGGGCCTATTCAAATTCTTATTTCAACCAACTTTTTCGATTGGAAACCCTTAAAGAGATTTCAAAATAACCCTCACCTCAATACGTTTTTCAAATGTTCCACCGTGAACGATACGTTGCACGTAAATGGATGGAACATGCACATGTTCAGGTAATATTTCTCCAATTTCGACCAGCTCCTCGACTTCGGCTATACAGATTTTTCCAGCTTTGCACATGGGCAAATTGAAATTCATGGCTGTCTTTCTGAAATGAAATGTTTGAGGATAAACCAGTTTGTATTCTTCAATGAGCGAAACTACTCTTTCGGGCAATACCTGAAAACCAGATTTCCCATAGGATCCGCTTTCCACGCTTTTACTAATGCATAATCGCCCGTTATGCATTCTTCCAAAATGTAGTCTTTGTTCCCATAACTCCGAGTCTCTCGAGGCTCACTTGCGACTATAATTTCACCAGATTTCCCATACTTAATCGGCGAGCCACCCTTCTCAATTAAAGTGCCATAGCCCGTTTGAGTGAAAAAAGCAGGAATGCCAGCTCCTCCAGCACGAATTCTTTCAGCTAGTGTTCCCTGAAATTGAAGGCGTCTGTTCAATCATGTTTCATATGTTATTTGAGACCGTTTAGAAATGAAACGTATGCCTCTGTGGGCATTCATTTACCTGTGGCGTTAATTCAACTTCCAGTTCTCCATTTAAGTATTGCCTTTCGAATTCTCGATTTTCTCCCACATATGATGAAATCATACGTTTAATTTGGCGCCCTTTAAGGAGCAGGCCAAGACCAAAGCCATCTACCCCTGCGTTATTGCTTACAACTGTCAAATCTTTAACTTGGCGTTTCAGCAACCCCGATATCAAATTTTCTGGTATGCCACATAATCCAAAACCTGAAAATTAAAACTCAGAGCGTCAAAAAGTGGGTGTGTCTATTAAGAGCCATATCAACCGTAAAAAGGGTTGATGATGTCGTATTTGATCGTGGAAGATTTTTAGAACTCTGCTGTGAGCCTGTCAAAGATGATGTACGTAGCTTTTTTTAGAATGAAAACACTCCTGTCATTAGTTTCTTTTTAGCACTTCAGCACTTCTGTACCAGGGGTTGGATCTTGTTGAAGTCATCTCAATGAGCTTCTACCATTTTGTTAAAGCAAATTGTTGATTTTGAGTAGCTTCAATGAGGTTCGTTCTTCATTTCGTTAATAACTGATATGAGAATGTATCCAGTTACAGCCCAAAGCTTTGAATGGTCCGTTCTAATCGAGACATTTTTTTAACACAAATTGGATATGCCTCTTTAGGTTTGGTCAGTTTTGGTCTTCACCTATATACTTTGGCGGCTTCAGTCTCATTCTTTATTGAAAAATAAATCAAATTATTGTGCACGCTCCAGCAAGTCAACAGTACATAATATTTTATGATGAATAGCAAAACCATAGCATCAACGAGCTCCGCCATCATGATACAGAACAATTAAAACACACTTCAATCAAAATATTACTGTAAAAATGAGTCGTGGATGGTCTATTCAATGCCAAATTGACAGACATTTTAGGACGATATTACCTCCAACCAGAAGAGTCGACCCATCTGGAATATCCAAAACTGCGTCATCGACAGAATCAAAAAGTTTTGACGAGCTCAAGAAACTGCTCCTCGAAAATAGATTCCGCCCTTCAAACTAAAAGAAAGAAATAGGAAACTCATGAGCTAATAAGTTATAAGAACAAAAGACGAAAGTTTTTTGGAGTGCTTCATATTGGATAGATTAACATTATAGAAATTTCTTGGCTCTCAATCAATAATCCAAGCGGTGTGTACGCACTAATTATGGAAGTGCCCTTTTCGAGGATAACGCAAAACATACCAAATGGTATTGTATTTTTTCCGGTTCATATCATAAGAAAATATATGAAACTTTGTCGAAGGGTGGTTGACTACCCTTCCAAAATGGAAAGAGAAAAAGAAAGTAGCTACAAGAATATTAAAGTCAGGGTTAGGAGNAATTCTCTAACCTATTCGTAGATAAAAAGCTTATTTTTGTACTCATGATAGTTCTTGCGTGCGTCACACATGTTTAAACCAACCTACTTTGTCCACGATTTGCTCGAACGCAGTGTATATGAAACTTTGTCGAAGGGTGGTTGACTACCCTTCCAAAATGGAAAGAGAAAAAGAAAGTAGCTACAAGAATATTAAAGTCAGGGTTAGGAGGGGGTTGGCTTGTGTGATGTTCTTGGCCGTAACAGGAGGAAAAGTATTAACATCGTTGTTAACCAGTTGAGCAACGGTTGAGCATAGGTTGATCTGAATCGCAAAAATCTGATGCTAAATTGGCTTCATGTTACTATTGTTTTTCAACCCGATGCAGCAATTCGTGATCCTGGCCATATACTTCTTGTACGTACAGAGGGCGTAATTAATGTAGGGATAACCATAAACATACCTCTAGCCCCTTAATTGCGGGATCAAGAGCAACAAAAATTATGTCATTGGAAGCATGGGTGGGTTTATACGGACAAACTCATGCCGATCTGACAACATTGCTTTGATGTGACTTGGCGACTCTTGCTTGACATTTCCTTCTTCATTGAGCTGCGTTGCCTCTCGATTTAGTATGACGCCTTGACTTGAAACCCATGGGCGTCCCTGGAGGCTGAAACAATGGCAGATGCCAGCCATACATCAAGCTACTCAAGGGCATTATCTTGAATCCGGAAGATGTCCGAAAAAACATCCCAAAAGAATGGCTACAGTCATTCAGCAATGAGACAAAAAGAATGTCATTGAGTGGTTGATATCTTCCAAAACAGATCGTCCGGTCATAAACAATATATCAGTGCACACTCGCCGATAAATGTCCTTCTTTTGAAGCTTATTCTTGTTATTCTTGATCACGTAGTCAATAAATCTAGAGACATGCTTTTGGGTGTCGATACCCTAATTACTCTACATGTGTTGTAACAGTTGGTGGCCCAAAATCAGACAATCTCTAAATTATCGGCCCATATCCAGTTAGATGTCAGGTTCATAGAAATGAATGTCTCCGACAATAATTGTTCAGTTACCTTCATTGATATCAGGATTGGAAAGTTAATTTGCTAACTAAACATATGTTACACGTCCAAATTAAAATCAATTATGGTTCATAAACTGCAGTTGTATGTAGATCACTTCTGATTCCAAAGATGGCTACGTCGCTCCCCATCAATTAGCTTATCATTTTTGAGATCTAAAGTTAACGGGTCATTTTTCAAATACTACAATGATGAAGTCAAATATTAGAAAAGGCTACCGCTAAAAACCAACTAACTAACGATCTAACAGGCGTGGAGGAGTAGAAAGTAAGTTACACCGTCCAAAGAAGGGAACGAAGTCACGGTGAATTCAGCACATTCCATCCCTTACTTGCAATGTCTTGACATTCTTCAGGAAGGGTAATATTTGTTTTTGTCTTAAAATGAGACTTGCTGCCATTATGTTGTTTGTTCGTTTGTTGTGCTCCTCAATTCTAAGTTATTGCTCGATCCTCCAGTCAGTCAGTGACAGCCCCAAAAGTGGCCAACGTGACCACCAACTGCTAGGTTGAGGCGAAAAACTAGGCTTGCATCACGTAGAGACCGGATTTCAAGGGTAAACATTTTGGTCCACTCTTTTTAATTGTTGGAAAATGGAGTAAAAATGAAAAAAAAGCGGGATCATTGTAGCACAATTGACTAACTTGCGACTGAGTTATAATCGGGTTATTGGGCATGGGAAGGAAAGGAAATGCAAGTAAGTAAAGAGGTAGTCCAGCACCCTGATTTCGGACATTTTGTGAGAGATTGTGTGGAGGGAGAACCTCGACAAACATCACAACCAACCCGCACCGTGATCCACTTGAATTTTCAATAAGTCAAAACTGCCATTTTTTAGTTCTGCCACTCAATACCTTGACTCCATATAAGAACACTATTAGTTTCAACAAGCTGGCAAATTGATGTAGATGACAAATTAAATAATTGCGCACTGCGTGTTGGTTGAACATGTTTTATAACTTTTTGCTCTTTAGAATGACGCCAGCTACTTGTTCTTCTCTAACTTCTCCTCCTCCCGTCCTTTTCTATTGGATATTCGCCTCGGATGGCGACCTTAAACCCAGATGGCCCCTAATCACCTAAAAGTGCAAAAATATACAGTCATGAACAAGCATTTTGAATGTGGCATGTTTCTGCGAATTACGAGTTTAAAAAGGAAAGGAAAAGGTTGAAATTCCGGCTCGAATGATTTTCCTGTTTGTTTTCCTTTATAGAAACAATGTCAGATCATCATCATCTGAGGTAAGTTTTGTTTCGTCAAGTTATGACGACAATCACACGGATAAGTTTTCCCGAGAAAAACTCTTTTCAACGTCAACGTAGGACAGAGTTTGAGCTCGACCGCCATTTTCAACGGCCTATTTCTTGTCGATTATCATGCATTTAGAGAAGAGTCTGAACAAAGAAAAAAAATTACGCCATGACGATTTTTTGTCCGTCACTGGAACTTTTGGGGCTTAATAGCTCTTTGTTAAGGGATTAAATTACAGTTCCAAGCCAATCATTCATTCTTGAAAGAAACTTTTCATGTAACATTGACTCTTTATAAATTGCCACATTTTCACTCATTAACATACACAAATAACTTTACAAAGCCTTAAAAAGCTGGTTTTCGGCTCATTTTCGTTAATTTTACCCTTCCTATTTTTGCAAAAGTTTTTTCGAAACCGTAGGAAACTTCTTGGACTAATATCATGAGTTGTATTTTAGTTTATCATGCCTTCACTGTTTTGAAAAGTATGCCAATGACCTACCATAAAATGGTGATGACTCATCAATAAGCTGCTACTTCAAGCAACTAATCTGCATTGAAAAAGGTAAATCGATTAAAAAGATTCAATTCATGGAAAATTTCCATATTCATTTCATCTCTCGTCCCTCAGGAAATGCAGGGGATTCATCGCAATTGAAGATGATGTGAGCTAATTAATCAAATAGGTCAGAAGATAGTAAAACTGTTCGAACTATGGACAAAACTTCTCTGTACCTTGTGAACGTTTCACAATTTTCGAGTTAGCGTCTATAAAATGCATTTGCGACAAATTTTGGACAGTTTGGTTCAATTTCAAATGGTTCTAAAAACAATATCAGAAATATCCTCAAAGTTAAACCGTGCTCTCAAGCCATTTTAACAGGTATTTTTGCACAAAATTTACAGAATACACATAATTTTCCCCACACATTTTGGCACTTAGGTTGCCACTTTCAAGTGGAAATCAACATAATTGTCTGAAAGGCGTCCTACATCAGTGACAAGAAGACATTTCCCACACCTTGATATTTGTCAGGAGGAATGTATATGTGTGCCGTCTGATATGATATATTTCACCTTTTTGTCATAACTCATAACAAATTATTATGTTTTGCACAATCTTCGCTGTTTATCGTTTCAATATCAAAATTTGTCGTATTTTGATCGAAAATGTTAAGTGTACTTAAACAATATAATTTCAAGATATAGATGCTATTTACCATTTTTAGATTACACATCGTGAAATAAGCAAAAGGATGAAAAGCCGTGGATCTCAGTTCCAGGCCTCAAACCACTCGTTAAACAGGTTTTGCTAGTCCCTCTCAGTTTCACCTGAAGCCAGATAAAGACAACAAACAAACAAGGCTAAAAGTAGACAGACACACTTTGGGAAGATCTGAAAAAGAGAGTTTCTCGTAAATGGGTAAATGTGTTGAAATTACTTACAAAATCCTCCTCCTAACTACGCTTTGAACCACCATTAATTCATCATTTCTCTACAACGATTGATTGCATTTTGATAAAATAAATAAACGATTTTTTTTCTTCTTTTTTTCGCGCTATAAATTTATTTGGTTAAAAGAACCACCATCAAGATGCAGTATTCGGATATAGTAACCTTTTTGAGGGGGAATGTATTGGATATTTTTCTACAAACGTGTGTATTTCTGTTCAAACAATCATTTTTTTTCTCGAGTTGGGGTCGACCATTACTCAAAAGCCGACATGCTCTAGAGTAAGACCGGACAAAAAGGTCGGTCTGGCTAAGTTCAAGTTCAAAGATGAACATTGGCCGTTGATTATAGGAAGGTTAGGGGAGCTTGATCTCATTTCAATACTAAAAAAGGAATCGTCCATAGACGTAGCCTTGGACAAAATGATTCTAGTTTTTGAGGACGTCTGTTCCACTCTAGCAATCTCTGAATGTGTTGGCAAGGCGGGGCAGAGTCTAAAATTCCGAAGTATAGGACGCAATTGTTTAAAAGGACTTGCAAATTAGCAAAAAGGCTCCACAGCACTTTGAATTCGGTAGTTGAGGCTAGCCTTTAAAGAAAGTTGGATTTAATCCAAGGTAGAATTAAGGCCTCCACTGAGACCGATCAGTTGAACAAGGAAAGTAGAGTTGTTCAAGTGGTGAGGTCGAATCCAAAGGCGTTTTCTCTTATGCAAACTCTAAAAGAAAAATGAAACACTCTGTTGGGCCTTTTGAGGTCGATGGGGAAGCCATAGACAATGTAGAGGTTATGGCCAACATGCTTGGAGATCAGTTCTCTAGTGTGCTTTCAACTCCAAAGAGTTTGAGAGCAACACCAGCCCATTGCTCTATTGATGAGTTTGTTGAGATTGGCAAGGCTTGTCAAGTTGAGCGTTTAGATGATCGTGTAGTCACAGATCAAGATGCTTTAGAGCCCATCAGCGACCTGAAACCCTCGAGCTCTCCTTGCCCTGATGGTGTGACATCTCAGTTTCTGATGAGATGCTCACTGGTTCTCGCTCCTATTTTCTTGTACTTGATGCGTTGCATCTTGGACCAGGGCAAGTTCCTCTCTTCTCTGAAGCTAGTTCATATCGTTCCAATTTTCAAAGGGGGAGATAGGTCACTCCCCAGTAACTATAGCCCGATTTCTCTCACTTCGAATATTGCCAAGGTGTTCGAGAAGATCATGAAGTTCAAAATTGTTGAATTTCTTGATATCCATGAGGTCCTTCCTCCTAGCCAGCATGGTTTCCGAGCACATTTTAGCATATGTTGTAACAGCGATTTTTGCTTTTTTGAAAATTCAACCCCGAGGAAACAGATTTGTTGATTTCGGTTTTAAAACGTTTCAAAAATGATGATTTTTGACAGTATTCAATTAATTGTTTTAACCACTTTCCAAATTTTTAGCCCGTTTTGAAGTACTTAACCGAGTATAAATATCATTAGTTTTACCATTTTCTGGAGTAAATATTGTTTCCGTATTTCCGATCAGAAAAATGATATATTTCCTGGTCTCAACTAATGGTTATTGAATACTTGGAACCATTACAAAATTTAGTCCGATGGAATTTGAAAGAGAAGAAATGCACAGCAAATACAATGCAAATATAATTAGATTTGACACCACAAACACCTGATGTTAAAGCCAAATAAAATTTTCAGCCCTGATCTTCCGTCTTCCTTCAGGAAACATAATATGAAAATAGCCAAAACTAGCAATTTCTGTAAAGATTGCTCAAAGAACATAGAGTATCCTAGGTCATTCTGGAGGGTGAAAAGGAAGAATGAATAATGAGAAATTTTGGAGTTTTTAAGTCCATTCAATTGCACCATTTCAAAATGTAATGGGATCACGGTTTCTTTTTCGAGAAAATAACAAATTGTTGTAATTTCGTAAACTGGTAATATGTGACCGGGGTTACTAATTATTTCTCTTCCGGACATTATATGACCCAGGTCACTAATTATGAATAAGATTGTGATAGAAATAGCAATCAGCACAAACGCATTATAATTCAATGAATGGGAATCGGCTTAATCAGCCCTTTATTTGGTAGAGGCTGACTCACAAAGCGCCTTCTGCAGTGCAGAACGTAAACCATATTTCGTGCAGCGTAAGAAGACTATTGGTAGAGAAGGAGCAAAAAATTAAAAAGGCCAAAAAATGTGTGAAAAAATGCAACTAAAATCAACAAAGAAGACATAGTGTAATCTACCGGTAAAAGTAATACCAACATAAAGGTGACTTTTTAAAAGCCAAGTTTTGTCTCAGTTATGGACAAAATTGACCTGAATATATTTTTATATTTTTTTTGCAGACTTCCTTACCGCTACTGGAATTGGAATTCCCAACAATTCAAGACGAGAAACTTATTTTGCTCAACTTTTATTTTCACATATTATTTGATCGACAAACGAATTAGAGTTGGTTAGTCATTGAACATAGGGTTGATCAGGAATCTTAATCAAAAACCTGTCCAAGTCTTACTTAAATAATGTTGCTAGATCAGCACCCACATACTCCCTACAAATATTTGAGGGCAGCAAATTGAACAATGAAGGAGCCCGAGAAAGAAGAAAAGTGGACTTCATTGTTCGAAGCAGCCTGGATTCTTGAGGGCATGGAAGTGCTCTCACCCTAAATCCAGGGTTGGGACAAAACAAAGAAGGAAAAGCCATTGCATTAAGTTGACTTGTCCTTGAAAAGGTACATTTTAAGGACACGTCCCAAAGGTTAAAGTCCCTTTGAACTTTTTTTTTGTTTTTTCACGGGCTTTCCTAACCGCTACAGGGAATGTAATCCCAAGTACTATTAAAGTTAAAGGTTATAATTCGTCTATTTATTACCTTCAATCTTTATATGATATTTCGTTTACCGACGAATTTGAGTTGGCAGACCGAGCCAGTCTTTGAAAATCTAGGGTTGATCCGGAAAGATATCTAAAAATTTGTCCAAGTCTGACTTGAAAGATGCAACCGGATCAACAAGGCCTACGTATTCCATACCAATATTAGAGGGGAAGATAATTAAACAATGAAGGAGCCCGAGAAAGAAGAGAAGTGGACTTCATTGTTCGAACTAGTCTGGATTCTTGAGGGCTTGGAGGTGCTCTCACCCTAAATCCTTGGTTGGGACAAAGCCCATGAATGCTTTTGGAAATGCTTTTGGATTTTTTCATCAGATACCTTTCGTATCATACCGTACTATAATTACCGTAATTGGTATGAGATCAAAGAATTATTCCTCCTCCTTTTTTCTTTTTTTCTAACAATAGATCTGCACCATTGACACACATGAAACTTGTGTTTTTCATAGTTTTTTTCTTGACAGTTACTTGGTAGGTAAGTACTTTTGGTCGAGTGACCCCCCAAAGCCAAACCATTGCCCTGTTTACTTATTTTGAAAGTAAGGTTGGAAAAAGGGATTCATTTCACCTCACCAAGACATCATTGCTTTCACATATTTCTCGAGCATTGTGTGTTGCTCATTAAAATGATGGGTTGAACTACTTTTAGCTCTCAGAATTTAATGAAATTTTTTTACGGTTATTTTAGCTGATGCTTGGGAATGATTTCCCAGTAAATCAAGTTATGCTTTACAGAAAAATTGATCTACTAACAAATTAGTACCTGCCGCTCTGAGGCACCCCTGTTCACAATTGTTCACAATTCAGCTCTTTACAAATTTATTTCTGTAGCAACCTTTGATAGAAAAAAGTCATATGACCCATTATTTTACCAAGGAAGAGCTAATTTTTACCAAAAACCCGTTTTTGGGCCAAAGTTGCAAAAAATTGCAAAATAGCAGCAAAAAGGACCAAATAAAGAGGGAAAGTGCAAATGTGTAAAAGAGTAGTGGGCTTTAATAACAAACATTATTTTTACACAATATTTACACCCTAGTCATTACCTAAGTCAACAACTGATAATGAAAGTTCCGGATACTGAATTGAGCCTGGAATATAAAATGCTAATTTGAACGTCACCAAATTCTTTTCTTCTATCCAGAAACCGGAAAGCTTTGCCGTTAACCGCATTTTATGTTTTCTTGACATTTCTGATTTGGTCACGTTTCCAAAAGAAATGTTTCATTTTGACTCCATTAGGGCTGCCATAATTTCCAGTCTGATACATCCTTCTTGAACGACTTGACGTGTCTTGGATAGGATTAAGCCACCCTGACAAAATGTTTGTCGAAATATATCGGAAGATCCTAGTTGTTTTATGAAAGAAAGAAGTCAATTTTTCATTAACAAGTGTATTCCCTTTACCCAGAAAAGGAAGTGGTTGCCCTGCATCTTCCTTACGACTCATTTTGCCTTGTGGTCGATTTTCTGACCGTGTTATTGAGTGGCTTCAACTTTAACGCATGGTTGGATGGTTTTGAGACGAAAAGTATGTTTTTTCTCTCTCCCCCAAGAAGTTTGATGATTGAATTATCAATTCCCAAATTAAAAACCCGGCTATCAACGGATACTTGGTCAAAAAGGCAAATTTTTGTTGGGCTCCCTCCCTGTTCTCTTGGAGAGGAGAAAAAAGAGTGAGACAGTGAGTGAGCTGTGAGCTAGCCAATAGCCAATAGCTAACAAGCAATAAATAGCTAACAGTTAACGGCTAATGGCCAAAAGCTATAGCACTATAGCACTACAGCACTAGAGTGGGCAGGCAATCCGATAGGAAGCGAGTTGAAGACGGACGGAGAAGCTATCATTACAAGGTCATCATCATGGCCCGAAGTTTTCAACTTGGCACGATCACGGTCAGGCTAATGTCGAGCTGACTGACTGGCTGACTGACTGACTGACTTATGAACTACCGAGTGATTGATTGACTGACTTCGTGTTTGGCCGCACCACACTGCCTGTCCCCTTGAGAGTCGAGCTCTTGCTCCGGCCTCAAATCATCAAAGCTTGGCCACTTCTTAGTAGCCAAACTTCTCTCTCCTCTATCTCCATGTTGAAGATTCTCTTGTTGTACGTAGTAGTGCTCTCGTTTTACGGACGTGGGTCCAATCAATGAATGCATCCACTACCGACCGATCTAGTTTGATTTGTCTGACCGTCTGTCTATGTGCCCGCCCCGGATCGTACCATTCTAGAACGGGTGAGACTCGTGTGTGACGGCGGATTCTCAGCGATATCTATAGTGGATCGTCGTAGTCCAGAGTACTGACTGGCATTGGCTGGGATTGGCTGGGATCCGTCCTATCAAGCACGTTACTCGCGTCCTCTGGGTTTGCTCCAGGTTTCCTTTGCCCATTGGGTGGTTGGGAGTGGGGATGGGGCGCTGGAATCACTCTGTTTGATGCGCAATTGGTGCTCGTCAAGCCTAGATCCATCCCCAGGTCCGCGGATTGGGCCATGAACCAGGACGGAGAACATCGCCGCGAGAGCCATTTGATGGACGAGTGTCGCACTAAATTGGGAGTCTTAACTTGCTTGGAGGCGCCTGCCTCTCGAAGCAGTACCATAGGCAGTCCCTTGGGCAGTCCCATTGGGCCTAGGGGTGTGACAGGCATGGCAGGCACACCAGGTGGTCTGGGGACTGGCAGTGGGAGCGGCAGTGGATCTGCCACCGGGGTGGGGGGCCCAACGGGCGCCAGTGTTGGGGCCGCTGGTGGAGGGAGCGGCTATCCCATCCACCGATCCGACATACCTGAATATTCAAGTCCTTGTTCCCCGGGGCCTGAGCGTTGGGGGGAATTCCGTAACACTCATCGGACTCGACCCACGTTAAGTATGAGTTCGGTGGCGGGAACCGGTCTTGGAAGCAGTCCTGTCGTGTGTGGTTCGTACACCCCAGCCACCTCAACTCCAACGTTTTCGTCTTCGTCTATTCGTTCTTCCGTCAGTAGCCTTTCCAAGCCGAATGCCATCAAGTTCTCGACGACCATCGGACAACGGCGACCCCCTTCGTCTCTCACATTCATAAGCACCCCATCCCCTGGTGAAAAGAATCTATTTTCATCGGGTCACTTGCCAGAAGCTTCCGTGATAGAACAGGAGAGAAAACTGAAAGAGATCATGAGTCAGACAGGCATCCTTTGCGTCAAACATCAGCGAGTCCCAACCAAACTCGATGACCTGGAGTTAGTTGGTGATCTGGGCAATGGCACCTGCGGGCATGTTGTGAAAATGCGCCATAAACCTTCGGGCCAAATCCTCGCTGTCAAACAAATGCGCAGAACTGGCAACAGCGATGAAAATAAGCGCATCATCATGGATTTAGATGTGGTTCTGAAATCAAATGATTGCGAACAAATAGTGCTATGTTTGGGCTGTTTCATTACGGATTCAGAGGTTTGGATTTGCATGGAGCTCATGTCGACCTGCTTTGACAAACTCATCAAACAGTTCCGTCAACCTATTCCAGAACCCATTTGTGGGAAAGTGGCAGTTTCTACTCTGAAAGCTTTGAATTATTTGAAAGAAACGCACCGAGTTATCCACCGTGATGTAAAACCATCTAATATTCTACTTGATTCCAATGGTCGAATCAAGTTGTGTGATTTTGGGATCTCCGGACGTTTGGTAGACTCCAAAGCCAAAACCCGGAGCGCGGGTTGCGCTGCATATATGGCTCCTGAGAGGATCAATCCTCCTAATCCTAGTAAACCAGATTATGATATTCGGGCAGACGTGTGGAGCCTTGGTATTACGCTCGTCGAATTGGCGACAGGACATTTTCCCTACCGTGATTGCAAAACTGATTTTGAGTTATTAACAAAAGTCCTCGAAGACGATCCTCCCCTCCTACCTCGAAATCAAGATTTTTCCCCCGAGTTCTGTTCCTTCGTGCGAGATTGTCTAATGAAAAACTACAGAGATCGGCCAAAGTACAAAAAGCTTCTCCAACATCCTTTCATTTTGAAGTATGAGGTAGAATCTGTGGATGTTGGATCGTGGTATCGAAGAAACGAACATGAATTCAAAAGTCAAGCAACTTATGATGCGCAACCAAACCGAAGTTTTTCGAAAAATGCTAGTCGTAGTGTCAGCGGATTGGAGACGCCAAATGAAAGAAGTGTGTTCAAGCCTCAACCCAGCCCCCGGGTGGTTCGCTCTTGGAGGCCCTCGGCTGTCACACCATCGGCTTCGGACCGTAATGCAGATGGTGTTTTCAAATCTCATCCCAAGGGACAAGATCCTCAATCATTTTCTCAACCGGGACTTTATGAAAAAGTGACGAGGCCGCAGGCAAGCCTGACTTCTCGGGGACCTTCGATGGGGGGTGGTTTCAGTCACATGAACTCTCAGTTGAGTGGTTCAATAAACTATGAAAGGCCAAGCCAATCTTACCGAGAGTTTGCTGCCAGCACCAATATTGGACCCAGCCAAGGTCCTCAAGACTCGAGCGGGATGGGGATTGGCTCGGCCAGTCGCAAGTATTTGAGAAACATTCAAAACTCGGCCGATTCGAAGCTCGAATTTACATACCCCAGCTCTGGTGCTGCCACAAGGTCAGAGAGGTCTCCCAATTCATCCCATTTATTTCACGAGTACCGCACTGGAATTCAAAATGTCGTATCCTCCGAGCAACCCGTCGAACGGAAACAAACTAGAGGACCAGTTCCCGAACAAAGGCGTCCAACTACTACCTCACAAGTGCTAGAAAGTAATTATCAACCTGAACGACAGGGGAGGAGTTATTTTCCGAATTGGAGATCTTTTAGTGGTTGGAATTGGCAGTCGCCAATAACACTCAGGCGGCAGCGTACCTCGAGTTCAGATCGATCATCTGGATCCAATTTTGATACCAGTAAACGATTGTTGCCGGCTTACCGAAGTTGGAATGAAAAAGATGAATATTCCAATAATCTGCGTAGATGATGTAAAACTTGTTTAATGAAATGAAAACATAATTGACTACAGTCGGTCACGTCTTGGAATCGCTGTTTCAAGTTCCATAACAAGTTCTAATGTTAGAGGAGCAAAAACCTTTGGTGGTTTATCTGTTGATACATCCAAACAAATAAAACCTCGCAAAAAAACTTGCCGCAGCCGGGTCGCTATCCCTTTCACCCTTATTTCAAGCTTCTCTTTCAAGGTTTATCTCCGTTACAAAATTAAAGCTCAAACATAATGCGATGTTATTCTCAAAAGTAATAACTAGATACGGGGAAATATGCAATACTTTTTCCCAAAATATATACATAAAATATGCAAGATTTTTTAAAGAAGGATCGAAATGGCAAAACTCTGCATTTTATTTTGCAGCTTTTCAGAGTTCAGAGTTTGATTTTCGATATTTCCATCAGATCTTATTGACATCAATTGTTAAGCATAGCTCCCTTCAAAAGTTACTCCACACTAAGAAATGGTTTAGAGGGGTTTCAGGTTTTAAATTATTTTCCTTCAGTCAGCGGCAAAAAGAGTGTCACGGGCCGTTTGAGCAGTCTTCGATGACTGGCACTAGCAGAAAGAGCTATTGAAAATCCAAGTTAAAACAATGATGTCTTTACTTTTACAACTGAGGGTCACACTTCAATGATGAAGCCAGGCCCTAGAGGATGCTCTTTACGCACCCAATCTCAGCAAGGGGCATCCCTGCCTTGAGATCAAATCTCGAGGTTCCATAAGGGCCCTATTGACGCCAAAAAAGAAGAGCTTGTCACCACAATTTCTGGGAGATCACTTGAACTTTTGGGACATAAGTGATTAAATTTCAGTTTCGGGTCATTTGTCTTTGAAAGAAATTGTTCATCTGTCATGGCATCGTTATAAAATGCCACATTATTACTTACACATGCACCGAGATTTTTCCTAGCCCTGAAAAAGCTGTTTATGGACTATTTTTCCTGCTATTAACTCTTTGACCTTTGCAATTCTGTTCTTGAAACGTTAAAACGTGTTTTAAATATGGTAAATTGTTTTTTTGTACCTCTTCAGTATTGAAAAGTACCCCGATGATCTCCCAAGAAATAATATGTACTGATAACAGCATGGTTTATTTAAAGTACTCTATCACCCAAAAGATTCAAAATATGCAACGAAAAAGCTAAATGAGATAATAAAAGAAATATGCAGATAAGCCAATTATTGCATTAAATACTTTTGAATCAAATTAATCAAAACTTCTTTTAGATTGATGTTTGATTTTGGCAATACTTTACGAAACGTAACTCAGGAAGAACTACTTCGTTATTGACAACAGATGGCATTGGCATGCGTCCAGAGGTGGGTAGGATTTTATTCACCTCTTGGCCTTGTTTGAGGGAAGTAGCCTCAGAGAATTGGGCCCTTGCAACCGAAAGGTTAGGTGCGTCAAAAGTCCGGTGTCTAGGTCTAAGATATGAGCTAACTTCTTATTATACTGCCTTTTTAACTGTGTTTCACTTTTGGTACATCCTCTATCCTTCCTCCTGGTTATCGCAGCAAGTCACGTAGCAGCTTTCCCAGAGTTTCCTTTTTTTAAACAAAGTTCATAGAATCAAAGTTATAAATCGATGAATGCCGTTAACATAGAGTAAATATAGATATTTTAGAGTTAAGCACGAAAAACACAAAGAAGTACAGAGTCTCCGTCAGTGATGCCAGGTACCTGAATTCGGAGCATGCCCGAATTACTACGTCATGCCAGAACATGCCAGAGGGCCCACTTGCCAAAAACATTAGCGACGAATAAGCACCAATTCCCATGGAGAATGGTAACCATAAAACTTGGCAGTATTTTCTTAGGTAAAAAAGTGGGAAGTTGTTTCATTTATTTTAAATAGTAGGGTGCACAAAATGTTAACAAATATACGAAGTGAAATTTTTCAATGTTGATTGAGAAAACTTCTTGCAAGATTCTTGGCCAATTTTGAGATTATTCAAAGTACCTACAACTGATTTTGGATTCATTTTCCACATCAACACATCAGTAAAATTATAGTAATGACATGTTTTACGGGATACTTTAGTGCTGTAACCAAAAGCTTTTGGGCGTACTGTAGTTATGAATCTTATAATCTAGAAAATGGAGAAAGTGTTTTATTTTGATAACATAAAAATCTGCGAAATGAGTCTCCAGAACGGATGATGTACACAGGGCTATTCCAGCATGCAAATGCATTTTTCAATTTTTACCAAATTTTGCATGTTCTGGCTCATTTGTATTTTTTGGGTTTTCGCAGTTTTGACCCATTTTCCACCTTTCCCTTGAAAAAATTAAAATCTTAAACAAATTATGATACAATATCTCCACTAATTTACCCCTTTCTGGACTTTTGCTTTTGATTGGTTTAAAGGAATAATGAGGATATGAGAGAGCTCTCGTATTGGGATAGGTTAGAAAGGTTGTGATTGTACAGTATTCAGAGAAGGTACGAAAAGTATCTGATACTGTAGGTTTTCAAAAGCATGCATGTGCTTTGTTCCAACCCAGGATTTAGGGTCAATTGTAGTGACCGTGGAGGCTTAATGTGCGTTTTGAGAGCACCTTTAAGCCCTCGAGAATCTAGGCTAGTTCGAACAATGAAATCCACTTCTCTTCTTTCTCGGGCTCCTTCATTAACGTCCTGCATCTTTGATCATCATGCAAGATCGCAAACTCCTCCAGCTTTTCGAACGACTGAGATGTCGATTCCGTAATGAGAATATACCCATCGGGACTAGCCTCCCACTCTAAGATGCTAGGTAGGAGGAGAGGGAGGGAGGAAGCTAAATGGGTTAAGGAAGGGGGTGGGATGGGATTAGGTTTAGGAATAGGGTCAGCTCTAAAACTACGAATTTGAGCTATCCTATTTCTCGCCTTTCTTTACGCCCCTTCTACGTGGACGGAGGTACACCGTACATTAGTGCACGTCTTAAGTCTTATGAACTGACCGCACATTTACGGGTGAAAAAAGGACAATCTACCTTTGAACATCCCTTCTTGCTATTGCACTTCTCAAGGCCGAACTTGAGAAGTTTTGACACCATTTAGGGTGGTCAAACTGACAGCCTTTTCCTTCATCAGGACAAGGCTGCTTCCGGTAAACAGGACAGACAGAGGAGGTACTATTTCAACCTCTACATTGGTCAAATCAGTCGACTTCTCAACTACTGGATGAGCCTGTTGTTCAAGCAGCACCCTGGTTTCATTGACCCTAGCAGCTAAAGCCTCTAAAATAAAGGGCTTATTGACGACGGAAGGATCCTTCCCTACTAAGACCAAGTCCAAACATTGTCCAACCTCTTTGTTGACTTTTCCACAAATAGCTTCCATCATAAATGCATAGGAACTATCAAAGAGCAGCAAAATCAAGAGACCAAGAAAAAGGAGAAAATTAAAAGGCTTTGCAATCTTGTCCTGAGATGCAGGACAACGAAGCAAGATAGGAATAAACTACCTCACCTCAAACTAAGCACACAAATCTAAGATGGAGATAGTAAACAAGAAGTAAGGGACAGAGAAAAGCAAGAAATCAAGAACAAATGTAAACTAGGAAAACAACACAAACACACAGAAATAAACTCAACAAACTGATCTAACGCAAAATGAAATCAATACACTAATGAACAATAAATTGTAATTGCCAAGAACCAATACAATTAAACTAAAAAACTACACATAACGATTTGGAACTAGAGATACTACACTTCAAATCAGAGAGAAACTGCTAAAGCTAAACATAAATAAAGTTTTAAAGGTATTAGGTTTTAAAGTAATTACGTCTTACCAAGGAGCCGTGAAAAACCAAACCTAATTGAGTGAATGGATGGCAATTCCTATTCATTTACCCACACACAAACACCACGAAAACTACAAACACTACACGTGCACAGCAGGCCTTCAAATATTCGTACGGCGTATGTAGGCGTTTAGCCAGATCAGCTAAATCTAATTCGTTGGTTGATCTAATAATATATATAAATAAAAGTTAAGTAAAATGAATAAATTTCTCGTCTTAAACTGCTGGGATTCCAATCCTAGCAGCGGTAAGGAAGTTCGCAACAAAATGACCTTTTTTCTCACCGGCTTGATTATTTCGTGCACAACCTCTCCGAATCGCATTTCTACAGCTTTCAAAATCAAATTGTTTCTGTATATGGCTAAAAGATCAAATAGAAGATGTTTTTTAATTGTTACCTGACTCCAATTTTTACTCTATAATAGGTTTGCTTACGATTCTTTTAAAAAAAGCAGACAAAGCAAGAAATGTCTACATTTTTTTCAGCTTTTGTCCTTTGTGTTGCTTGCATTTATTCTAACAGTCCTGGTTATACAGTCGATATTATAGCAATAATAGCCATTCAACTTCAAGAGCTGTTTGGAATTTGAGTTTTATTAGGTTTTATCGCTTGTTTTAGACACATTCATTGACATTGTCAAGCATGAAGAGTCATTTTAATCGAAAATCGTCTTGTTCTACTGGCTTTTGGACCCAACATCCCAATTCTGCCTTGACAAATGCTTGTAATAATTGGCGCTTAGCATTCTGATATTGTATTGCCAAGTTCTTTGCCGATCTGTAATGTTCCACCGACTCATTAAGATTTGACGACTGACTGGCCTTGTGATGTTCCTTCCACACTGACTGCCATCTTTTGAATAAAGACATTTTGCTCAATCGAGATGGAAGTGCAGACTCCTAAAAATGAAAGAGACACTATCGATGTTTTAGAGACGTTCGCCATAAGGTACTCGTAGGTCTCATTCATATTGTAGTTACTTGTACAGTCCCCTTCATGGCGTCAACAATTTCAGGCTCTTTTGAGCCAATGGTCCAGTTCATGGAATAATTTGGCGCCCTTCCAGCTTGCCTACTCTCAGTGGAAGAGAGCAGATTCATTTTCGGATTATGTAATCGATACGGTGGAGGTAAACCAACCAATTGTTTTTGAATTCTTCCGACCAATGCTCTGTGTAAATGCTGTGGATGAAACAGCGACCCCAAAACCACGGAATGAAAATAAATGGGTCCTGTAAATATCGATATCAGCGCTCCTTGTACACCCAACACGTTCCAACGCGCAATTTTGTCTGAAAGAATACAATATATGCACAAATTTGGGTAGCCATCAAATAAAGTACCACAAAATTAGAACCACATTGTGGTTTACGGGATTACTAGGCTGTCAAAAGGAACTCTAGAACTTGAAGAGAGCACATTAATGCAAGTTTTTCCAAAAATAATGAGCTGAAAAGTTTTGTCTAATTAACATGTTTCTTTTGGGAGAGAAGCGTTGTCAAAAAAGGAACCAACTTTTTTATCTTTCATATTTCTTGGCTTACAAATCTGTGGATCATTTCATTTGCTGCTGTTATTGCACAACCATGTGGAATTGGCAAGGATAAGCAAGAACGAATTAAATTAAATGTTTTCACTATCAAATCAAAACAATTCTTTATCAATCCTCCATAATTCTGTAATGTCCACCAGCTTTGGCACTTTTGGCAAGTTTAACATTCATGTCCACCAGGTTTGGCACTTTTGGCAAGTTTAACTTTCAGTAATCCTTCATGTTCGATCTCAACAATTTTATGTGTTCAATGCATTTGATGAGGGTTTTTGTTTCATTGATGAAAGTCTAAATAATCAGCCATTCATTGTTGTCATAAACATTGTTAGACCCCCTAAGAAACATCTACCGTGCTTAAGAATACACCTGCGAAGCTTAGTTGGCTACATCAAGTTTAGATTATTGAAGACATCGACATAAACACTTATTGAACAATGAAGTAAATTGATAGAGTTATTTTGTTGGGAGCTATGTTTTGGAATCATAATGCTTTCAAAAAACACAAATAAGATTGTTTAACCATCAACAAACACTTGGCAAATCCTGTAGATTTGCACCTAGTCATGATACAAGTTACACCTTTGACGATTGTTAACTGCAGGATAAGAAAAAAGCCACAACAGCCGTTAAAAAGATAACGACCGAATTCCTAAGTACGATGAAATTGAGCTTCAGGGCCAGATGTGTCTTGAACTTGATGTCCTCCTTTGACTTAAAGTCATCAAACAAGAAGGGGTTTGGGCCGCCATAAAACCTAAATACTAAATTGATTGAAAAAAGACAAAGGTTTTCAATTTATTTAATGGATGAAATGTACGTGTATGATGATTCTGGAGTGAAATAATTCATGAAAAAAGAAGACCTCTTCATCCGGTGAGGCCACTATGGAAATAATTCAATCTGGCGAGGAAACGACGGAAATATATGGGATTGGATGTTTCTTTTACAAGATACCTGGCCCAGATCTTGATATACTCGGCGTGGAGACCCTCATGTACCTGCTTAGCGTACAATGACATATTCCTGCCACCTCTAGACTTAACAAATGGAATCAAGTGATCCAGAATGAGATGCACTTTGGTTGTCAAGGTCATGCCACTCTCCTTCCAAGCCATTCAAAATTTGCGAACGCACTCATTAAGGGTAGGAATGTACACAAAATTATTGCAGTTGAGCTTGTGGAATGACTAACACCTGTGGGTCAACTCCACCCACAAGTTTATGACATGGCGCAGCCGGTTGACCGAATGTTGCCCTCTGTCGCTCTCCTCGTCGGAGAGGATCAAGTGTGTTGCTCTCCTGGTTGGAGAGGATCAAGTGTGTTGCTCTCCTGGTTGGAGAGGATCAAGTGTGTTGATCTCCTCGTTGGAGAGGATTAAGTGTGGTGCTCTCCTGGTTGGAGAGGATTGAGGTGTGTCATTCTCCCCATGTGGGATTGAGCGTGATTGGAAGAGGGCCATGCAGCTGGCAAGAGCCTTGGGGCGACATCGTGACCCCGCTGGAGGGGCGATCTTGTGACCCCGATGGAGGGGCGACATCGTGACCCTGATGGTGGGGAGACTTCGTGACCCCGATGGTAGGGCGACTTCGTGAACCCGATGGTGGGGCGACTTTGTGACCCCAATGGTGGGGCGACTTCGTGACCTGACGTGTTCCCTGGATGGCCCGTGAATCTTCGGATGATCCCCTCCCCCTTGCCGTTAAGGGAGAAGTTATGGATTGAGCATTGTCCATGCTCATGCTCATTCAATGTCTATGTATTCTTGTCATGTATGTAAACCCCACTAGTCACAAATACAATCAGTTATCAAGTCCATCCAACTCCTTATGGGTCAGCTCCACCCACAAGTTTATGTCAATCACCTTGAGAAATCCACGTCCTTCGTCAATGGAGAGCCTCAAAAAGACGTCCTCGCATTCAGAACCACGTTCGTCGAGGATGGATTTGAAAAATCACAGTGAATCATGGCAGAAGACAATCATTGGAAATTGAGTTCCATCCAATGGAGATGGCTCTTACACAACGTTAAACCACATGGCGAATGCCCTGTTGGCCAAGGTTAGTGCCTCCTTGAAGTCGGACTCCACGGGAACTGAACCTTGGATCTCGCAAACAAACTTTTACCCATTACTACTGACACCCGCCACAATTTTGGCTAGCTTCAAAGCTTTGAGAGGGACAATATTTTCACTTTTCTTCACAATGTCTTTGTACGCACAATCCAGAGGCAAATAACTTGCGGGTGGCCAAGGTCAAGGGAAGATTTTGACCCTTCTTTTCAGTTAATGATTCTGTTGCCAATAACTCCAAAGTACATTGAGGAATGATGTTTCTGACATTTTCCAAAGTGCTAACAGGTGTGCATGGATGGTGACAGCCTTGATAGATCATGGCAAAACACTGCAAACAAAACACACCTCGCTCTGGAGGATGATGATGGGATTGGCCATTACTCAACATAGTTACTTTGCTTCGTGGCCTCCCGCGTCTTTTCTTCCGCTTTTTCAACGATCCAATGCCCATACTTTGGTTAGTTGAGCAAATGAATCAATTGCATTTCGTATTGCCTGGAGAAGGTCGTAACCTAGCAATGGCGGAATACTCTTCCGCAGATAACTCCGGTAGAACACGGGCGAAGTCCAGTTTTCCATAGGCTAGGAGCTTCTGCAAGCAGTTGCCGCAAAGATCATTGGGCAAGCCGTAATCGTCCACGGAATAGTCTTGCACGAGGTAATTCCCTACCGACCCTCAAACTTTGCATTGGTGAAAAGGAGTGAGCTTTTGTCTAGGCATACTAAACAAAGCCCTGCCCGAGCTCTCTTGTGTCCTTCCATGATTCATTCAGCATTTTGAAATACAGTTTGATCTAAAACTAGTTAGGCACGGACACACACACGCTTTCAACAGTTTGGCAGGAGCACGATTGGGCAGGAGTCAAGTCACTTTTAAGGTTTCCAAGTAATGAAGATATGGCTATGGTACACAACTCACTCCTATAAACAAATTATTTCCAAATAACAAATGTAGAGAGTACCTTTTTAGCAGTTCCATGTTTTCAAACCTGAACTTAATACACCTAATCTGATCTTACGACTAGACCTAGGAAAGAACCTAGGTTTTTACATTTTTCACTAAATTTTCCGGGTTTTTATTTTTTCATGGCTGACTTTGCAACCTTTTTTGGCAAATTTTTCTACCTTGCAGTTATCTGTCTTGCTAATTTTTCCTACCCTTTTCCGAAGCCGACTTATGACACATAAATTCATTTAGTAAAAAAACAAAACTGTGTATGAAGGTTTATGATAACGATATAAAAAATCAATTCATAATGCTTCCACTTGATTTGTGGCTGATGCTAGAAACTAACAAATTCTATCCAATAAATCACTGTCTAATGCATATTGAATCATTCAATAATTTTGATAACACTTGCTCTCCCCAAACAAAGGTCGGTAAAATTGGATACCCTGAGAATTTTCATTTCCTTAATTTGGAAAAAACTTGCATAAATGAACTATTACCTAATGTGCTCTCTTCAGGTTATCGAGTTTCTTTTGACAGTCTAGTAATCCCGCAAACCAGAATGTCGTTATAATTTTGTGGTACTTAAATTAATGGCTACCCAAATGTGTGCCAGGGAGACATTTCACTCCATATCATTATTGAAAATCTCACCCGAGCAAGACATAGTCAAGAGCCTTGCACCTTGAAGTACTCCATCCCATGTTTGTATGCTTTTTGAAGTTTGAACAGGGATGGTGCCTTCTCCTGATTCTATTTTGGATCGTAACTGACCACGAGCTTTGCGATTGGGGTGTTTGTCAAAACTTTGATGGTCTTCTTTCTCATGTGGCGAAAATATCCGTGCATCTCCACACGGCGCGGTGTTAATGAATAAATGAAAACGTACATTTCTCTGAAAAGAATGAATAGTCATTTATCATACATACTTACCTACAAAAAATATCGGCAAACATGTTGGTGAATGAAAGAGGTCTTTGGAGACAAAAATTGGAAAATTAAAGCACGTACAATGACTTTATTATCTAATGAAAAGAATAAGTTGCCTGAAAGGAGTCAAGAAAACTACAATTCAAAAACATGTTTTTTGGGGGCGGAATCCTTCTCATATCATATACCAAGAAGTTTAAGATGAGGATGTTAAATGTATTTCTAGTCGCAGGAACACAAGATCTACAGTAAAATGGACTATCCAAAGTTCAATGATATGAATTGCACTTAATTTTCCAGTTGTACAACATTGCAAATGGTGACCGGAAAGAATTTATGTGTCAGGTTGTATGTACTAAGCCAGAAAGCAAAAAGAAAACCGAAGCAAGCATCATGGAAACAAAACCTCTGAAACGTTCTAGCGTAGGGTTGCTCCTCGGTAAACTGGAGAGAAAAGCATCGAACTAAAAATAATTCAGAATTCGTCAACAAAGGAGCTTTTTAAAGAGGAGATTTTTCCAAGAAAAGGGGAAATTTTCCAAAAACAGAGAAGGCTAGGCAAATCTCACCCATTTCCATAAAAGAAAATTGGCTTTGACCAAGGGTCTTAGATGAGGAGCTAGTATTGGCTGATTTCAATTTGAAAAATTGGCAATTTGGTTCAAGAATTTCTTCGTAGGGGACTTCAATTTTCTGGCTAGCGTTGTAGAGTTGAAAGATGGTCCTGATGGGTATATTTCCATTTCGAAATCGACATCCCAGTCGTTCGAAAAGGTGGAGAAGTTTGCAATCTTGCTTAATCTCTCCCAGCATATTGGTGTGGCCAACTGATCTGATCCAGTACGACCAGTTCTTGAGATAGGGTCGACCATTACTCAAAAGCCGACATGCTCTAGAGTAAGACCGGACAAAAAGGTCGGTCTGGCTAAGTTCAAGTTCAAAGATGAACATTGGCCGTTGATTATAGGAAGGTTAGGGGAGCTTGATCTCATTTCAATACTTAAAAAGGAATCGTCCATAGACGTAGCCTTGGACAAAATGATTCTAGTTTTTGAGGACGTCTGTTCCACTCTAGCAATCTCTGAATGTGTTGGCAAGGCGGGGCAGAGTCTAAAATTCCGAAGTATAGGACGCAATTGTTTAAAAGGACTTGCAAATTAGCAAAAAGGCTCCACAGCACTTTGAATTCGGTAGTTGTGGCTAGCCTGGAAAGAAAGTTGGATTTAATCCAAGGTAGAATAAAAGCCTCCACTGAGACCGATCAGTTGAACAAGGAAAGTAGAGTTGTTCAAGAGGTGAGGTCGAATCCAAAGGCGTTTTCTCTTATGCAAACTCTAAGAGAAAAATGAAACACTCTGTTGGGCCTTTTGAGGTCGATGGGGAAGCCATTGACAATGTAGTGACTATGGCCAACATACTTGGAGATCAGTTCTCTAGTGTGTTTTCAACTCCACTGAGTTTAGGAGCAACAGTCCATTGCTCTATTGATGAGTTTGTTGGGACTGGCAAGGCTTGTCAAGTTGAGCGCTTAGATGATCTTGGGGTCACAGATCAAGATGCTTTAGAGCCCATCAGCGACCTGAAACCCTCGAGCTCTCCTTGCCCTGATGGTGCGACATCTCAGTTTCTGATGAGATGCTCACTGGTTCTTGCTCCTATTTTCTTGTACTTGATGCGTTGCATCTTGGATCTGGGCAAGTTCCCCTCTTCTCTGAAGCTAGTTCATATTGTTCCAATTTTCAAAGGGGGAGATAGGTCACTCCCCAGTAACTATAGCCCGATTTCTCTCACTTCGAATATTGCGAAGGTGTTTGAGAAGATCATGACGTTCAGACTTGTTTAATTTCTTGATATCCATGAAGTCCTTCCTCCTAGACAGCATGGATTCAGAGCACATTTTAGCACAGTTACCCAACTGATTGAACATATAGAGCAGGTTATTGAGGGACTGGAGAGCCATGAATCAGTCCATGTAGTTTACCTCGACTTTGCCAAGGCCTTTGACAAGGTAGATCATGGCCTTTTAGTTAACAGGCTCCATGAGATTAGGATCCAAGGCA
>NC_081441.1:6040529-6073072 GCF_007210705.1 Tigriopus californicus | reverse complement strand
TAGGAGTCATCATTAGTCAACCAAGCGAGTTGATCCTTACGCCTGAAGCGACCGTGGACGGCCTGGTCAGCCTGGGAGGCCAAAGTCGGGCTTTGGCACCTATCTTCCGGTTTTCAGCTAGGGATTCTCTTACATATATAAATAAATTCACTCGCGAGCTTTTGCTCAGTCGCAGAGACAACCTCGAACCATCTACGTGTACGTGTCATTCATTTCGTATTGAGTTAGATTCGGTTTGTATTTAAACGGGTAGGCACCATTATATTGGGATATTCCGACAGCGATCGTTAGAGTATAAAGAGTTAGGGGCAAGTCCGCACAGGAGTGGTCAGAACTCTGGTTTTCTGTTAGAGGTCCTAGACCAAATCTACCCTTGGGTTGTTGCGAGTAACATGGCACTGAATGGAATGAAATTCCGCTCAATGACCTTTGGGTCGACGCCATTAGACACTCCACTATTAGATGATGAAGGTAAGGACATGAGCAGGTCTCATCCATGAAGGATTTAGGTGTAGTCCTCCAAGATAACGGAAAGTTCGATGAGCCTATCCAGTTGAAAGTTGGTAAAGCTTTTCAAACATGTGGTTGGATACATCGCACGTTTAAGTCCAGAGATAGTATCACGATGCTAACTCTGTGCAAGTCGATTGTTAAGCCGCATCTTGAAAATGCCTCTCCCATTTGGGCTCCAATTAGTTCAGTAGGTTTGCAAAAGCTTGAGCAGGTCCAAAGATGTTTTACTAGGAACTATGAGGATATGAGAGAGCTCTCGCACTGGGAGAGGTTAGAAAGGTTGAGATTGTACAGTATTCAGAGAAGGTGCGAAAGGTATCTGATACTGTACGTCTTCAAAAGCATTCATGAGCTTTGTCCCAACCCAGGATTTAGGGTTGTTATGTCATTACTCATGCTCTCTCTTAACCACCATTCATACTCGCAATAATTCATTCAGTTCTAAATAAACCTCTCTTTTCCCGTGCAATAAATCAGTCAACCAAGTTCAAGTTCAATGATGAACATTGACTTCCACTTTTATTGTACCTAAACCTGTCTCCGCCCCCCACAGATCCACAAGCACTGGCCCTCATGCCTGCCCCGGAAAGCATCCCTAGTACAATGCAGGGGCCCGGTGGTGATCCGGGAATCAACGCCCTTGGTGTGGGCCCGTTATAATGACTCCTCAAGCCTACTCACGGAGGCCATGGAACCGATATACGGTTCAGAGAGTGTAGGTCACCTGAAAAGAAGGCCACCAACGTCAAGCAGGCGACCAATGACTACAAGGCGTCCATTTGCGCGTTGACCAATCGGCCACACCAAGAAAAGAATACGGATGACAAGATTAAACTCATCAACAAGCGGTTTGTGTCTTCGGGAAGATACTCCAAGACCTTGGAGCAAGCCCATCAGGAAGCAATCAAAAAGGTGCGGATTGCTCAAGCCTTGGAAACAGGATGGCAAACGAAGCAAAGCTACAAGACGATAAAGCCTTGCTAGCTGAAGAACATGCCTGAATAGAGCGAGAAGCTGAGAAAACGAAATGAGACCTGTATCTTAAAAAAAGAAAATTGAAGCGTCTTAAGGCCAATGAGGTCCTAGAGACAGAACTGAGGTTGCTAATTGGAGAGGAGGATCTCCGGTTGTTGGAATGGGAGACGTTATCTTAAAAATTGGCTCTGATCGATCCTGGATTGGGATACAGTGAAGCATGTGAGACTGGCGTCATTGAAGACTCGAGACGGACTGACCCTGGTATTTTTGGGTTCGACACACCATTGAACCACGGTGCAGACGGCCCCAGTTTCAACCCATTTCAACCAGCCTTGACTGCATAGCGTCGGTTTGGAGATTCAGGGTAACGTGCAAAACCGGTGGACTACGTGTTTCAAACCATCCCCACGTCCAGCCCTGGAAACCCCTTTCTTGACCCTCAACCAAGAACTAATCTAGCTTACGAATCGACCTCAGGCTCAGAGTGTACAAATATCGGC
This sequence comes from Tigriopus californicus, assembly GCF_007210705.1. NCBI lineage: Eukaryota > Metazoa > Arthropoda > Copepoda > Harpacticoida > Harpacticidae > Tigriopus > Tigriopus californicus. The sequence goes on along the minus strand of NC_081441.1, from coordinate 6,071,081 downwards.
ACGGAAACCAATCCATTTAAGATTCCTCGCACGCCTTGGAAGCCATATTTGGTTTCCAGGCCCCAAAGGTTAGACTAAGGTGGCCCAAAATCACTGACCGGGGCAATGAATCCAAATTCTTCTTTGGATCCACAAGCAAATAATGCCACCCAATTCCTCATTTGTAAGAAGTTATTTGTGAAATCTCCTGACCCGTTTGTGGGCACAGGTAATGACGAGCGGTTTTACACAAGAAAGGTTTGTTCGAAAACAAGGTTCAAGGTGTCAGTCTAACGCCCTTGGATGAGATATCGATCATTCAGGCCAACACCGTCGGAGAGTCTAAAAGAGTGGTGGACAAGTACTTGGCTACTAGGGGAGCTAACCCCTCGCTTGCTTTGGAAAGTATTTGGACTCAGCTCACACGCCGATATGGAGCTACTTCCACTGTTGCTCTCAGTCTGAAACAGATTTTCCCGTGCTAGAAGAAGACAACAGCTTGGGGCAGGGCTTGCGGGAGCTGCACGACTTGTGTATGGTAGTGGCTGCTCACATGGATATGGTCCCTAACCTTCGCACTCTCGATTTCCCGGAAGGAGTGAGACCGATTTGGGAGAAGCTTCCAAACCACCTACAGAGTCGGTGGAGGAGCAAGGGGACACAGTTTGAAGCGACCCATGGATATAAGCATTCAGACTTTGTCATTTTCCTCGATTTTCTCAATAACATCGCGGAGCAATTTTCAAATCTTGCCAATGCCAAAGCCCGAAGTTCTATCGAACGGCTTGGAAAGGGAACTCGTCAGGCGTTAACGACCATGGCCATTGAGACCCCGGATCCGATGAATGCAGAACCACCAAGTCCGATGTTGACATTTTGTTCCTCTCACGCTTTCGAAGGACAACCAGTGAGTGCAAGGCGTTTTCAAAGCTCAACGTTGATCAACGACGCCAGATGGCCGCAAAGAGACGTCTGTACTTTAAATGTCTTGGTCCCCATTTCGCGGGGGTAACTGCAATTCAACCCACGCTTGCTCCCATTGTCACTCGCTTCATCATCATTCCTTGCTCCAATTTACAACGGGTGGAGCTTATGAGGGCTTGCCGATGCGCACGTCTCCAATAGTGACCAATCATCTCGAGAGTCTCTTTCCCAAACCGCTTCAAGGTAACGTGAATATTTCAAAGACGTCTACTGCTCGGTTTTCTGTGGAAGAAGGGAATCAGGGTTTAGTTGTGGAAAAAAACTTGTTAGTCGACCCAAGTCTCCCAGAACAATCCGGGCTTTACCTCCGGTGTCATGCTACCCTTGACGAACAGTCGAACTCCTTGTTTGTTAACCCATTTGTAGGTATTTGACTACTTCGCCGTGTCCTCGCCAAGCCATTCATAATATACGTATGTCTACACTAAGTGGGCACAAGCACCGTCAAGAGCGAAGAATTCTCCGTGGACTCTTGGTAACGGTTGATAATGAAAAAGAAAGCTTCTCGCTACCGCCCGCCCTCAAAAATGAGATGATCCCCAATACTAAGAGAGAAGTGGCCACCCTTTCCATGGTCAGGGCTCATCGTCATATCGCGCATTTGGTCAAGCACTTCCTCAGTATTGATCAGACTTCTCCGGTGTGGGTTCTCATTGGCCGTGATGCTGGAGATGCCCTGTCAACAAAGCAATTTGGGAAGCACTTCCCATACGCACATCACAGTTTTTGGTGCCAGCGTCACTGTGATTTTTCTCCCCGACTCCACATCAGATCATAGGCCCTTGATCACGAAAGTTCAAAAGTAAAAGTCGTCAGACCTACTCACCACAGTTCTTAGCATATGTCTAAGCGTGTTTTAGAGGATGCATTAAATGGGTGGAACTGGCACGAAATTTATAAGTTGGATGACGTGGAGAGCATCCATCACTTATTGGTGAGTGGAATCACGCATGCCATGGATCTGGTGGCACCTATGAAAGCCTTCAAAGTAAGAAGGGGGGCAAGTTTGCTCCAATGAAACACTTGCCCTCATAAAAAGGAGGGACTCTGCAACTCGCAGGACCTAATACAAAACGTTCAGAAACAGAACTAACAAACTCGTCCGACGGGACAAGCTGCGGTCCAACCTCTCCAAGCTTGAAAAGGCCATGGGTTCCTCTAGGGTCCTTTGAGACTTAGCACGAGAGGCACTTGGTAAACCCTCCCCAATGCTGCCTCCCGCCCTGAGCATCAATGGTTCCTCCACTTCCATTGATGGGGAAGCGGCGGTGGCTATTAATAATTTCTATGTGGAAAGGATAGAGGACCTCCGGTCCACCATTATGCCACCTCAGGTACAGGCATCTGATCAACCATCTGAGGAGGAAATGCCATTCAGATTTCGTTTCTCTTTTGCAAATGCTACCCGGGTTGCAAACATCATAAAAGGGCTACGTGACAAACCTGCGAGGGGCGCTGATGGTATCCCCACATTCGTCTTGAAACTAGGTGTTCAGATATTGGCCAGTCTCCCACCTAGTGAACAAATCACTGTCGAATTTCAGGGTTCCCGATGGGTTTAAAATTAGCATGGTCACCCCTGTCCTTAAAGGCAAGGGGGAATCTCGTAACGACACCGCCAGATCCCGCCCAGTGAGCATTCAGCCAACCCTCTTGAAGGTGCTGGAACAGATAGTGAAGCTTTTTGGCGTTGATTTCGACCACTTTGGTCCCAATCCTCATCAAAACACCAGAGCCATGGACAATGGTAGCATTTCTCCTCCCTCCCATTGGCGGCCGACTGCATGGTTCACAACATGTATAAAGTCTGGAATGCCTCAAAAGAGTTGAGGACTTCACAAACACTTTGAGAAGCTAAGGCGGCGGCTTCAGCCTTTGCGAAGACTACTCCGTTATGACACAAGCACTTTCTAACTTCAAGGCCTTCTAACTTCAACTGATTTATCAGTTGTTCTTGTGGCTCAGTTGATTAGGGCGCAAACTGTATCATGCTGTTGATATCGGTTCGAACCCCGGTGCGGGCATCAAAGTTGAAGCCATCATTGGACCGTGTGTTTGAGGTTCACACATTTGAACGTCCCCCAATACCCTTTTCAACATAACCCCTTTGACCTTGTTCAATGTAATTGTAGTGAAACGGCATTCAGCCGTATAGTACTGAGTTGCGATAGACCACTGTAGGAGAAGAACCAATATTCATCAGAGCAACAACTATGGAACGAGGATTAATGTTAGAAGCAAAAAGTGTTGCAGAGATGTCAAGGCCAAGCATGCCAATCCCACCAACGAAGATTGATGAATGCAGTGTGTAAAGACGTCAAGCCAAGTAGGCTGGAAGCCGAGGACCTGTCAACCTGTCAACCTGTCATGTAACAAAGCAGCAATGCGAAGATGTCAGACTGTGTAACCCATTTATCTGTCATCACCCCAATGCATAAAAAGGCAGCAAGAGGTTTCTTGGTGAACTCAGCCATGAAGATGAAATAAGTAGCTACTGGACTCTCAACCCGAGTAGACTGTGTAAGTGTGTCTCCTTGTATAAAATACTCAACAAGAAATAAAGTACCAAGCATCCACACTTGTGCTAATTCTCTTCTTCCCGGGACTTAGGCGAATTACCCGATATCCACAAACCACTCCTTAGTTCGAGGCCGAGTCGAATCCTTTATAGATATCAATGTACTTGATATTCATCATTGGTATTGGTCAGCCACGAATCGGTACCACTACATAATTGTTTAAAAAAAAACATTGCACCTATACACTTATATACACTTTCACATTAATAAACATCAATTATACCCGTAAGAATTGCGTACATATAATCAATGACCAGCTACTCCTTAGCTGAATACATGTGTTTCAATGCAAATATATATTCGATTCACACACACTCCCTATCACCTGACTTCGTTTAAGCCGACCTCTCACTCACATTTGGCCATCGCCATTAACAAATGGCGAGAGTGAGGCCAATTCGTAGGTTTGGTTGAAACTTCCTAGAGAATGAAGAGTAGATATGTCCTTACAATAAAATAAGTTGACTGGATGTCTTGAAACAACAATAAGGGTGCATACTCCTCAGCGGCTTGGAAATTCACTGGGCAACGTCTTTTCAAGCGGGATCAGGCTCTTCCCAGCCATAGCCCGCATATTTTCAGGGCAAGGGTCGCGGCCTTTATCTGTCTAGTCCATGATGATATGTTTGTGAAAAGGTTTTGGAACCTCCCTCCGCCATAGGGTACCTTGGTTGAAAGCACAGTTGTTGACATGTCCTCTGGAAGTAGCTCTGGTAGATAATTTGGGGAAACTGAATGAGACAGATGGGTTGAGACCATCACTAGCCCAAAGAAAATTGGGGCCTTGGAGCCAACAGCTCTTTTCCAACGATGCTGGATCTTGTGGTCTTGAGGCAATATCAGCCGGGTTCAATTGTGTACTGATGTATTGCCAATTCTGGGGTGGGGCAATTCTGGAGTTATCATGGCAACCCTTCGGGTCACATACACACAGTGCATTGGGATGGGCAGTTGTTGGTTTGATGTGTCCCCAAACAAACTCTGAGCCAAAATCTCAATTACAGGCCCTTCGTACTGGTGTAGAGCCTTCGGATGATCACAACCACTATCGAACATTCATTACCTTTGGCCGGAAGCCACGCAAGCTTCATGCAGGGGCCCTCCAACACGGCATAGTTGGCTCTAACTATGACGATGAGTTGGCTGGATGTTCACAAGAGGACCGGCGATTCTTGAGTATTGTTCAGCAAGGTGTACACGTAAACGAGAAAGGAAATCTGGAAATGCCTCTCCCATTCAAGAAAGACGACTCTCATTTACCTAACAATCAGATCCCATTTTTTCGTCGAACCAAGCGTACCTTGGACAAGTTCAGTGAACAATCTCAAAGACTAGAGCCTTGTTTGATGGCTATGGGCACCGCTATACGAGCAAACCACGTCGAACCCGTTCCTAAGAACGATCTCAAGGTTATGGATGGAAAGGAATGGTGTTTCCCCGTGTTTCCTGTTTTCAACCCAAAGAAATCCAAACCACGCCTTTCTTTGACTGTTTGGCGGTCCATAGTGACGTGAGCCTTAACAAGGAACTCCTGCAAGGTCCCGACCAGATCAATAAGCTGAGGGGCGTTTTAGCCCGCTTTTGGGAGGGAAATATCGGTTTTGTGGCAGACATCGAATCCATGTTCCACTCCTTCCACTTGAACCATGAACATCGGGACGCTCTAAGGTTTTATTGGTTCGCCGACAATGACCCATCCCGAGAGTTAATTCAATACCGTTCTCGCGTTCATATTTTTGAGAACCGCCCAAGCCCCGCGGTTGCCGCCTTTGGTCTCCACTATGCCACGATATTTGGAGAAAAAAAGGCAGATCTGTTACTCCTAAACCTTAATACCGATGGACATTTTAAAGGCAATTTGAAGAAATAAAGGGCTGTGCAGTCAACCAGGGCATCTCTTTCAATCACCGAAATAAAGTCATAAAGAAATCAGGATTTTTAGCAAGTACAACAACTTCCCATTGTCAAAGGCTTCGACTTTTCTGTTAATTTTACCTAAATTATGGAACAAGAGTCTCCTTAAGAAAGGTCAGAGAGGAGAATCAAACCAGCGATCTCTCACATCAAAAGAAAACTTCTTTAATCATTGCACCACATATCCTCCCTAGTTAGGATGTCTTCCAAAGGCGAGATTCGAACTAACATTCTCTGGAGATCTGTGCTGCCTTGAATAAATCAGACCACTCAGCTATAATAAGTAAATAATCAACTCGAAAGCATAAATATTCGGAGTTCTTTCCGAGCACACTAAGCTTGGCCTTTCTTCGTCTTAATCCTTTTCTTAAGGTTAAACCTCAACCTTTAGTGGGACATTTACTCATTATGGACCTTAAGGAGTGCTGGAGCCCATTGAATAGGCGGGAAATAGATCCAACAATTTTTCGTTTTTTCGGTGCTGGCAGATTTTCGAAAAACCGAAAAAAGAAGAAGTGTAATGTGTAGGGAGTATGTAGGTGTCAATCCAGTAGCTTCCTTGAAGTTAGAATTGGACAACTTTGTGACCCAAATTCCTGATCAGCCGCCCCATGTTCAAGGGCTAGTTAGCCATATCTACCACCTCAAATTCATTGGTGGATCAGTTGTTTTATGAATTGAAAGTTAATGAAAATAAAGAGTTTTTTCATCTTAAACTGCTGGAAATTCCCTTTTCAGTAGCGGTTACAACATCCTTAAAAAAGAGAAAACTCCGTTATGAAAACTTACATTACCTTTAAGGTGAAATATCCTTGACTATGTCGATTTGGCTCGAGTATAAGTGGTATACCATCACCAATGGTGTCACACTGGCTGCTTGACATATGTTCCAACTGTGTTAAAAGGAAATCCCTCAAGCACCTCCGACTGATGATTTCTGCGTGGCAATCTACAATAAATGGAAGAAAAGGAGTATTGGGTTGTTATGACTAAAGCTGTTAAAATGCCAATGCATTTATTTTCACTCTTTCCGATGCATTCGCAACTTTTTTCATTTTCACGAACTTTCCTAAGCAAAGTTATACCCGTTGATGCTTTTTTGTGCTATCAAATTTTCCCGCTATCCAAATTACTTTATTTTGCATCTTACTTCTGCGATTTCTCGCGTTTCAAAGTTAACAAAAACCTGCACCTAAAGTATCACGTGTATTTCCCGACGGCCATCTTTGACAACAATAAAAAAACTCGTTATTCAGCTCTCAATTCAGGGAGACAACAAAACAAGAAAACGAATGAAGAGAATCAGAACAAGGGTGAAAACATGAATTAGAAGGGAACAGCAAGGAAACAAACAGCTCAAATAGTATTTCATGCAAATCGTCGAGACATTTCTCCTCTTCTTCCTTACTTCCCGGTATTTCACTTGGCGGTTTCGGAACTGCGCGACATTAAGCATAATTTCGTAACAGGGCGAGTCTCTTCTTTTATCTCTTCTGGGGTGGGTTTCACAGATGTTTCCACTTAACCATTTTCCCCGTGGAAGCGTCGGGTCGATCATCATGACTGTATCACCGACGGCAAGTTCTTGACCTTCAGTCTTCCATTTCGGTCTTGAAATCATTGAGGGCAAATATTCTTGGATTCACCTTTCCCAAAGTTGATCCACCAAGGATTGGATGTATCGAAAATGTTTCCTGGGACTCATATGGGCAAAGTTTCCGTTGGGGAGGATTGGATTTGGTCTCAACAAAAGGACGTGGTTGGGTGTGAGAGTTGTAGGCTTGCTTGGATTCCCAGCTTCGTACAAAGGAGGTCTTGAATTAAGTAATTCTTGTACTTCTGCCATCAGCAGCCTTAATACGTCCTCTCACTAATTCCTCAACTGATTCTATTCCTTTTGTAGTACACTGTCCATAGCTCCTTTTGCAGATTTGATGATTCATGAGCTCCTCCCTAATGAGGAGCTCCGGGAACTTGAAATTTCCAGGCGATGGGGATATTTTTGGACTGTATAGCTTTTTTGGCAGCCACAAAGTTTGTGCCGTTAGCAGAGTACATGGTCCGAGGTCTTCCCCTCAAATTCTCAAAGATTCGGAAACCAGCCAAGAAATCTTCTTCGCTCATACCTCGCAATAACTCAAGATGTACGGCGCGAGTGTAGCAGGTAAATATGGCACCCCAACATTTATCCCTTTTGTTCCGTTCAATCAACACGTGATAGAGCCCAAAACAATCGACAGAGGTGTTGGTTAATGGTGAAGAGGGTACGTCCAACTTTCAGTCGGGAGATCCGACATAAGTAGAGTGCACGGTCTTTGGCAGTGAATGCATTGTTTAAGGCACTTCTTTATCGCTTCTCGTCCCTTTAACACATGACATTTCTGCCGCAGTAAAACCAATCCGTGGTTTACTCTTGGGTGATTGGAGTTTTGATGTTCGAAATCCAACATGAGGTTAGTAAATGGTTGACGTGAGTCTAAAATAATGAGGAAACGTTGTTTGTATGGAACCGGAGCCCTACTGATTCTTCTACCGACTCGAATGATTCCCTTGGGGTTGAAGAAAGGAGTTAAGGTAAGAATTCTTGATATCTTAGGTAGTGGGGATCTTTCGTGTTAAGATCTCCAGTTCTGAGGGGAAGGATTCTCCTTGGCTCTTCTTGATGGGAATCTCAGAGATGTTGGATTCATCTCCCACCTCCTCTTGAAGCTTTCTCTCAGCTGCTTCGAGATCCTTGACTCCCTCAAACCATCCTATATTACCGTCCAACCTTTCTGAGGACACTTGGAAATTTTGGAAATCCCTTTTGATTTTATCTAGAATCTTTGGAATATCTAATCCTTGGGCCACATTTCTTCGACTTGGAGCAAGAACCGAGGGTCATCAATCCAATCCTTTTCAGTTGCTTGGTCTTGGAATTGAGATAGAGTTGCGTAATCCGGCGGGTTCAGGTCTCCTGGTACATATCACCACTCTTGAGGAAGAACTAAAGTTTGAATTTCGCCAACGCGATGGCTCACAAATGGTTTGTAGAAAGAGGCTGTTGCACGTAACCAGCCTCGAACGGCAGACGAATCGGTCAAATAGGTTCGTCTTGTCACTTTTTCCCGTAAGGCCTCCCCTGGTGTTCGCCAATCGAGCGTCAGGCAACGCAGCATTCCATTCGAGTTTGGCAATGGTCAACGGTCTCGTGGGGGCCACCGGGGCCACCCTAGTTTTGGAATTATAATTCTTGTTTTGATAGTTTCACTCAACTTCACTTGTAGATAACACACGGCGGACAAAGCTTCCAGACTTGCGTCACAGAACACGTGTAGTTGGAAATTCGACGAAACACTTCTCATGACTTCATTGCTATATGTCTGAACAGTTTAGTTTGAAAATCTGAAGTTCGCCATATCTCTTCTGGAATATTTTCGAACTCAGAGTAATTGGCTCCACCACTTGGAATCCGCGTTTGTGCACCATGAAAGCCACCGAGGGCCACTTCAGCCGCTGTTTGACGGCTCCTTTCGGGTCCTTAGCCGCAAAGCCAAATGTTTCACCCAGGATATTGGTGGCCGCCCCAACAAATTTTTCAGTTGCTTGACTCAAATGTGACCATGGTGCTGATTATATCCACACATCGCCCTTTGTCTGCCTTAGCGTTCTCCTTGTATGACCTCTTTGTCACCGTCTTTTTCCCCATCAACCTTCTTGAGCCCAACACCTAATGTGCCGCCTTCACCTGTCCTATTCAAAGATCAGGATCCTTCGGTCCTTGCAGACAGGGAGGAAGAATTCTCACCCCTTCGCACCCGTGTCGGGGCCACCGCCGCGTTTTGTACAGGCTTTATCACGCTACGGTATCGCGCTGATTCGGCATTGAGTGCCCCGATGCGCTGCTGGGGGAGTCTCTGTTGCGACTAAGCTTTAAATTTATTTTCATCACGAAACTCGGCTGCACGTCTGGACTTATGTTTTTGTTATTGATGTTTTGGTCGGCTGAATTTGGGTGATTCGAGAGGATAAAAGAAACTAGGTTTTTATGGTTTATTTGTACCTACATGATCAGGGGAGAATGCACCTCGTCGTGCCAATTTATATTTTCAATTGTGGTCGACATTGCTGGAAACTTCTCAGCTAGCCTCAAAATTTAACCTTGATTGTTCTTACGTCGGACTAGGGTGCCTCGAGGCTCAAACCCATCTTTTTGCGTAACATTGCGATCTATAGGTGTCTTTTCTATGCAATTGGAACCAAAAAAATACTATACCGGTAAATGTTCTAATTCTATTTGCTCTATGCAATTGGAACCAAAAAAATACTATACCGGTAAATGTTCTAATTGTATTTGCAATTGAAACTTCTTTTGCCTTGCCCTCTTTATCAAGCAATGATGTTTCAATGTGATGCTCAACGAATGTGTGAATCTTGGTTGTCACATCAAAAGCTCTGCAAATGAACTTAAGAAGAAATTAATTCCCATTGGCATTTAGAAGTTCTCTCTTCCTTCAACTCTTCAATTCTACGGGACCCAATTCATTCTAATTTCCCCCTTTGGCCTTGACCTGTGTCTCCCATACTCCACCCCATCAAATACATTGACGCTACCTGCAGCAAGTTCGTAAATCACTGTTGGTCCAAAAATATGTTAAGGCCTGGACCCGTTTTATTTGCGAATCCGAGCATATATATTTCAAATAATTTAAAATTTACTGGTTGACTGCTTGTGTGGATATTTTTGCACTTTCGTCCATTTTTTATCACTCGATTTGATATGACCTGGAGTCGCAAATAAAGATGCCTATGTACATTTTTGTATCAATATCAACTTACCGTTTAGTGCTTTTCCCGAAATGCTCAAGTGTTCTCCATTAACGCATTTGGTTCCAGTGGAAATTGAAATAACGTGCATTTCGTTCATATCTTCATCCATGGTCATTACTACGCCTGCAAGTACTTTGCGGCGATAGTGTTGTGGCTTGTCATCCATAAGCATAGCATATTTCTCCATTATAAGCTTTCCGATTCGGTCTGCAACTGACTGCGACAGGAAATCGTGCTCTAGAAGAACGAATATAAGGCTTCTTAACAATGGTGTTCATAGCCCTCAAGTATGTAAAAGAGATTTCGACCTTTTCAAATTACAAAAAACATGTATTTATAACATGACAATGTCCACAAAAACCTGAAGGAAAAAAAACAAGAAAAGAGTAGCATAAAATACTTAATATCATGTTTTAAAACATTTTATGGCGCCTAAGTTCAATCAAAAGAAAAAATTGGATTGGATTGATAAAAGTGTCAAGGAAGCTACTGGCAAACAATGGCAGTAGGTAATTAAGTTCAAGTCATCAACTAACGATCCGAAAAGGTACAGGGGATGTTAGTGTGCCCTAGAGGGCTTGTCAGAGAAAAGTCACTCCAACCAAGTCACTTGAGACTTTGCTTTGAACACATTTTGGTAGTCGGGCAGCAGAGTGTCGGTCGGGCTGATCGACTTCTCTTGCGTTACTCAGTTTCAACCAAAGCAGACAAACGAGCCATCAACTTACTGGCTCCCTGAATTCGGAGCTTGAGTTTGAGAACCACGTAACTAAATGTGTTCGAAGCCGATCCCCATCGCACACACCAGGCAGCCGCGAGGGAGGCAAAAAAACTCAAAAATCTCGTGAGTGTCGTTTCTCTGACTAGCCCTCTAGTGTGCCCGACCGATCTGTTAAACCATAATCAAGTTTGCCATTTCGACATTGAAGAGCTCATTTTGTCATACTTTTTTTCCATCAGTAGATTTGCAAATGGATTTAATTGAAAAGGAAATGGAATTTTTCGTTTTCAAAAAGAGAAGCTAGTTAGCCTGGGGGAAATAAGGACTTGAAACGGTCGCTTTTCAGCTGACTGTTTTCACATGTTTTGCAATCATGACACATGATAATACTACCTAGGTGAACTACTTCTTGCTCTTATAATTAAATAATTGCCGTCAATGGATAATAGTGCATAAAATCGAGTCGGTTTTTATCGTACGGGGGCGCCACTGAGAGGGCATGAAGAAGCGTGACTGACACTTTTTGTGACACATGACTAATTGTGCGTCTACAAGAGAAACATTATGTCAGAAAGTTTGCCCAACAATTTTAGAATATTTTGAGTTTGACAAAAAATTCTTTCTGAGCCCACTACATGTGAAACCTCGCGATTAAAATAGTTTGACAAATATTTTGTTTTCGATTTCTAATCAAATGAACTTGCAAGTGATGGCAATGACTGTCCGATGGGTCTAAAATCCATTCAAAATTCCTGTTATACACAGTAAACCAAAGATAATTAGAAGAATGAACTTTGGGAAAACTAAGGAATAAAATTTAAAACTACACCGATGGGCACTATCATGATGAGAATGTTTCACTTTCCAACAAGGTCTTTAATCTTGCCAAATATTTTCGAAATTCATTTTTACTAGAAATCATACACCAATTATTTTGAAACGAATTCCCAACCTATTTTTCAATTCATTATAATCGTGAATAAATGGACGGCAATTCTCCAATAACATCACAAACTATTTAATAACAGAGTACAGGACGAAATATGACAACCATATGTAGTCTAAAGGTCATGTCAGCAACGTAAACAAGTAATATAGAGAGAGCATAAACAAGATTAAGACTATATGTATATTTGCATACAGGTAACATAACAGATGGCACTGACTAAAATAAGCTAAGTTTTCAGAAACAAATAAGGGCCCGCCACTATTACAGACGCCATTTGACAGGGAAGGTGATGGTTATTGGCGGCTTTAAGGTAATGAGTCAGTGGATAGGACCCAATCCGTTATAATCCGACTGATCTGGCTTTCATGGCAAAATTGGCTGGCCGGAAATGGAATTGATACTTCGGCCTCAATTCCATTATTACACCATGGAGCAGCGTGCTTGTAACTCCACTTTCTGGTAACAAAACGCGTCACCATGCCCGACAATATGGTTACCCCCAAAGATGGGGCGGAGGTGAAGCTGGGGGAATCAATCGCAGTTTCTATTTTCTGTCTTTCCATCCACGCAATCAAAGGCAACACAACCCATATTGAATGCTACGGATGATCAGCCAGATCAGCCGTAGTAAAAGTACAACGGAGAATATGTATTTAGAATGTTATAATAATAATAATGAATTCCATTATTACACCATGGCGCAGCGTGCTAGTAACCCCACTTTCTGGTAACAAAACGCGTCACCATGCCCGACAATATGGTTACCCCAAAGATGGGGCGGAGGTGAAGCTGGGGGAATCAATCGCAGTTTCTATTTTCTGTCTTTCCATCCACGCAATCAAAGGCAACACAACATATATTAAATGCTACGGATGTGGGTTTAGAAACCATTCCAAGACTCAATGCCTACACAGAACTCACATCTGTCAGGAGAACCAAGACGTCCAACAACCCCCGATAATCGCCGTATAGAACGATGGCTACTATCTCTGTTGTAAGCCATCATCCCAATTGCCGAACTCGTAATTTTCAAATGAAGGTAATTTCTTTATTTCTGGGTTTGATTTTTCACGGACTTTTCTAACTATTGCTGAAGTTATAATTCGTCTATTTATTACCTTTCCATCTTTATGTAATATTTGGTCTACCAGCGAGTTCCAGTTGGCATGGTTGGATGGTTTTAAGTTTTTTCCTGACGCAATACCAGATACAAGGCCATCCGATCTGTTATCAAAACTGATGTTCTCAAAGGACGCAATATGATCCTTCGTCCATTCAAGACTAGTCTACCTGCTGCAAATGACACGGTCGTCCGGAATGATGGGACCGTTTTGTTAAAGCTTGAGGTCAAGAAATGTACCCCCGACGTAATAGGCGCCATCACTTCGCCTGATATAGAAAAGTCACTTATCTCTTGGCAGGATATCATAACCATGAACGTTATACCAAAAGACTTCTCTTACGCATCAGTCGGGGGAATTATTTCTCGGAGTGATTCATTTGATCGTGTCAAGAAGGATTTCAAGGATGTTCTAGTGACCACGCTCGGCAATTCGTTGCCCACTATCAAGAGTCCAAAAATGTCCATACAGCTGGATGATTCCATCAACGTCCGGCCCATTCAACGTCACACTGCTAGGCAAATACCCGTTGCAACAATGAGGAATGATCTTTAAAGCTTAGGTGATTCCATGTAGCGTCATAGGGCCGTTCGGGCACTCTTAGGTGGCTTGGGCTTTCTAGAGCCGTTACATGTATTTTTTAGCACGACCATGGCCTTAATCATGAATGTCATAGTTTTGAAGCAATGAATATACTCTTTGGCACACGTTTCATTCAAAAATTATCAACAACTCACCCATGAGCCAAATATCTGCTTTTTAAGTTTGTCATTAAATCTACTGGCTAGCTCCTCTGTGGCTCGTACTATCACAGCGGCAAAGCCAAACTCACTCTGATGATCAGTTCCGTCTATTTGACAAGTTTATCGTACCTGACGCTCATATTTGTCTTAGGCAAGTAATAAATACTTTTTTTTGGATGAAAAGTGTGCCAAAGAGTTTACTTTTTGATTCAAAACGATTATATTCATGGTTAAGGCCACGGTAGTGCTAAAAAAGGAGAACGATTCGTGTAACGCTCAAGCTAGTCCAAGCCGCCTAAGAGTGCCCGACCGGTCCTGTGACACTATTTTATCTCCTTGCGTTAAGAAAAAAGGAATCACCTAACCCTTAAATATCTTTCCTCATTGCGGGAGAGACTTATTGATTACAACTTTTCCATTTTATGAAGTGCAGGAAAGCAGCATAAAATTGCTGATGCTCTCTCACACGCTCCCGTTTTTCGAGCGAGTGCCGGCATCTCACACATTGCAACCCTCTCTGAAATTCCAATGGTTGAAAGGGAAACCTGACGTGAATTCCTACAGAAATCTGAATGGATTGACGCCGAATACAATAAGCTCATTGACGCGCTGGAATGCCATCATTTACCCCCTGGATCTTGATGAACTTAATGGAGCTTTTTCTATCTTACGGACTCTCTGTTGGTCTTCGACATCATCGGCGGCTCCCATCGCACATTGAACTTCACCATGTGATGTCATTGAAGTCTTGACATACTCCTCGACAGTTTGAAGCTCGGCCTCCAAACATGCCTTTAAAGAATTGGGATCCACTACATGAAGATCGGAAAAGGTGGGTTTCCAGGCATTAAATGTCTGATTTTCTTTGAAACGGAATTGTCCTCGTTTCCGTAGGGTCGATCTCGACTTTCGGTGACATTTTCAACCACAAAACAAAACTTATGCAGTCGAATGGCGTCTGGAACTCGCACATACGTTCAATTTCACTCCGGTAAAGTGCTCCACACCTGCGCCATGGGTTGGTCAAGTTAGATAAAGACGAGATAAGCTAGAGAGCTTTATTTTCCAGGAATGATAATGAGCATAAAAATTACAGAGAGCAAAGTTAGGGAAACAAACAGGAAATTTGAAATCATACAAATATCACCCCATAGCTATGTCTAGTCTTACTGAATGGAAGTTCGAAGAATACCATGCCTGGGTTGCACTCCTCAGACGATTGGGTCATAGAGATAAAATTTTCAAAATGAGTGTGCCAGTCTCAAACAGAGACCTTTCAGAGATCCTCAGGGCTCCTCAATTAGGGAATATCCATCCGCTTGGTGGCATGACTACTCAGAGTGCGACTTTGGAGCTCAGGTTTGTTCCTGCGTCTCCTCGACCAAAAGCATTTTCACCACCTCATCCACCAGGGACTCGATCCATTCCATCTTATTTTGGTTCTTGTCATTTTCAGCCTCTTCCCTCTCAAATACTGGATACTAAATTACTGATACTTCTCCAGCTTGACTCGCACGAGAAGTTAGGACTCGGGGCCCCAAGATTTATTCGATCTAAGTCCTTTGCAAGGCTTTATTCAGAGCTAACTTTGTATGTTCAGTGGTAAGAAGAGATACTGGCCAATAATGATCGACGCTAATAGACACCTTTCCTACACTCTTCTCCCGGTAACTTCATGAAGTCACAAAACTTACGCATCATCAGGAAAGTATTAATTTCTTGACAAAGAAGTATGTTGAATTTGACATCCTGCCTTTCACTTGTCAATGGAGTCAGTTAGATGTAAGATCAGGTAATTACAAAGGATGTGCAAAAAGTGCAAATAAATGTGGCCAATTCTGCAAATAAGAGTGCGTTAAAAATTGCCGATAATACAAAAAAACCGTTCAAAATGAAAATGCTTGATGAAATTACAAGGGTTGCAAAAGGTTAATTGCCGGAACAAAGGACCAAAGCTTGTAATTGTGCCTTATCAAACTTTGCTTACTGCTTTGTAAAATCTATGCCTCATAGAACCTTGTTAAGGTCACTCCCAACAATTTTTGGGGAGGCCACACATTGGCCAATTCAGCTGCACAATTTGAAGGAAAAATTCCCAAAAACTGAAAAACGCTTTAGCTGGAACGACAAAAAAATGCCCACAGTGATCAAGATAACTTTTAAGCGATGGGTATGAGGACTATTGCTATGACAGAATGCTATTTTCTGCAGTTTGAGCAACAGAGGAGGCTTTTTTGTCAGTTTCCAAGTTTCCCAAAGAAGTGGTGAAGGGAGATTCGTGTGTTGTTTTGTGTTGTGTAAGTGGTCGCGTTGTTGCTCAAGGTAAAACAAATTTCTGCTTTAGCTTTCTCTTCTTCTTATCACTAGTAGTTTAGTCTTATGTCTTTTATTCTTATGTTCATGTCGTATTTCTGTTTTTTCGTCTGTCAATATTTCTATAACAGTCCTAGGTTATTTCATGTATTTTTTGATTTAAGGAGTATTTCGTTTTATCATTGTTTGGTTTGTTCATTTCCTGTGCGTGTAAATGTTGTTGATTTTTCTTTTATTCAATCGCTTTAGTTTGGCATTTTCAATACAAAATAAGGTTCTAGAACCTTCTTTTCCATTCCATTGATTTTTTTTCCTTCCTGTAGTTGACTTGGTGTATGCTGGCTGAGACTAGCTAGCTGGCCAGCCAAGAGTAGGTCATCGTAGTCGACCGACTGGTCTCTCTTCTCTTCTCCCCTGTTGCTAGCCCCATACATAGTTTCTTCTCTTTGTCTTTCCCCAGGGAGTACTTTCCTCCTTGGTTTCCACCATAGAAAACCATAACTAGAATGCTTAAGTTCAACAGGAGCTGTACCGCATGAGCATGTTTTCAGGTCAGCTGACGCTGGTGGAAAGGGGACACAGATATTTCGTGAAATCTCACATCAGGCAAATTGAATTATTCTCATGAAACGTTGGTTATTCCTCTTTAATCTTAATTTCTTTTGAATCTTACAAATATACAGGTAGAAAGAGCGGTAAAATAATAATAAAAAATATCCTTTTTTTGTCAGAATACACGTAACATGTCAAAGAAAGATTCCGACATAAGTAGAGCAAATCACGTACTCTATTGATTGCCCTTGTGTTGCTAAAACACATCTCGAAAATCTCGAAAGTGTAACAAAATGTATCCGAAATTGCAACGCAATGATGAGGCATTCTGAATTTCGTTTCAATCTCCCAACAATGAGCTTGAATGTGGGCGACATGATTGCGCCTTTACGTGATCTAGGTAATTCCGACACCTCTGGAGGTGAGCCTAAACCCAGGCTTGTTCCTTGGGTTTCAATTAAGTGTTTCCACCACATAGATGAAAACTTTAACTTAAGCCCCATTTTAACCTCTTCAATATTTAGTTCCAAAAAATGTGTTTGGACAACTTACTCAAACCCGCTTTATGAAGCGTGCTGAACGAGAGTAATTCCTTGGCAAGGAGTCGTATTAGGGGTTTCTACTCTGAATTTGGACGAGCCGTCAACGATTCAAATTTGTACCATAGTTGTCCTAAGTAGGTTGACTACGAATGAAACATTTTTTCCACCAGCGACAGCTGAGACGAAAACATGCGATCGCAGCGCCCTTGATCGATCTATATATGAAGTTATCTATGGTTTCCACCCAGCTTGTGTGTGCTGTTTACTTGTACCTCAGGTTCTCAGTCGCACCTGTTTACCTTCCCTCTTGCCCTCCAATTTCTGCCATCTTTTTCTTCCCCAACTCATTTTCCTATTGCCCTTCTATTTCTGTCATTAATTTCTTCTTCACCTTGTGATTTTCGTCTTGTCCATTTCTAACGATTTCCCTCTAGTTGACGAATGAAGGTTCCAGATTTTTTTTTCCATCATTGATCAGGTCTCTACAAGGTTTCTTTTACTTTGCATTTCTCAATTAGGCTTGCTTTCAAAAATCAAGGAAGCATTATCGAAAGGACTTTTTGAAGGGGCAAGGAACTGCCATGAGTTGGTATTGGATGGGAAAACTCGGTCCTCCATCAACAAGCCTTTTATAATGGAAGCTTTGATGGCTTGGGTTGGTCACACCCAGCCACTACTTGACAGTGGGATGAACAAGTCAAGGGAAGGCAATAAGGACAGTAGCACTGACACTCTTGATTTGCTAGATCCACCTCCTTTAGTCAAGGTAATCAAACAAGTCAGAAAGAGTATACCTTCTCAAGTTCAATGAGAAGGGCGGTTCCAAACAGGGGCGTAGCTTTTTCCACCCGTTTATGTGCATGAGATCATTGAGGCACAAGGTATGCCTCAAATTCAAATGCACAAAAGCCCATCAAGGGGCATTTGGAGCAAGAGACAACAGTTGTCTTAACCTCATTGTCAAGTCGCTCAACAGACTTACCCCACCCCCTTCTTCTCTCCTTCCCTCTTTTCCTCCTCTTGTTCCCCTCCCTCTCCTCAAAACTCATCCTCAATTCCTTTAACCTTTCTTCTGCCCAAAGTTTGTAGCCCTAATCCCCCCTTTGGTCGTCATGAGCCCAATGCATCTTTTAGATCGTATGCTCCGGTAGCGGCCAGTGTTTCCTCTCCCCCTGTCTTACCCTTTCCTAAAAGGTTCTCTCTTCCTCTGCCAAAGCTAAGCTTTTTTAAAGGTTAAGATTTTTAAAAAGGTTTTAAGATTTTTAAAGGTTAGAAGACATAGTCAAAGATTTGATAGCACTAGTCCATCGAAAGACGTAAAATGAATGTGCATGGTCTTATTTCCAAAAAAGGCAGTACAAAGATCAAGGTTCTTGAGGAACTAGCTTTTTTAGATAAGCAGGTCTCGTTCATTTCCTTGACAGAAGCCTGGGTTCGACCAAGGGTCTTAGATGAAGAGCTGGCCATGGGGTTGGTTTCAATTTAGTTCGATGTGATAGAGTACGATATGACAATCCCATTTTTCCTTTTGGGGGCGTATGTCTATATGTTAGAAATGACCTGCACATTAGTCATGTAAAAATGTCAAATGGAGAAGTAGAGGTCTTAGTTTGTCGTCTTCAAGGTCTTGATTGGTCCATTGTGACAATGTATAGGCCCCCCCTCTTGTTCAGTAAGCTCGTTCTTGTCAGCTCTCAAGTTCATAGGAAATGAGTTGGACCAGTCAGATTGCTAAAAGGTATTCATTGTAGGGGACTTCAATTTTCCGGGTAAAATTGTAGAGTGGGAGGCTAGTCCCGATGGGTATATTCCCATTTCGAAATCGACATCTCAGTCATTCAAAAAGCTGGAGGAGTTTGCGATCTTGAGCAATCTCTCCCAGCATGTCGGTGTTGCCATTAGAGAGAATCGCGTTCTCAACTTGGTTTTTTTCCAATGACCCTGATTTGATCCAGTATGTCCATGTGACGCCTAGTAATCTGTCAGATCATCATGTTCTCGAGATAGAGTCGACCATTACTCAAAAGCCGGTGTGCTCTAGAGTAAGACCGTCCGAAAGGGTTGGTCTGGCTTAGTTCAGATTCAAAGATGAACATTGGCCGTTGATTAAAGAAAGGTTAGGAGAGCTTGACCTTATTTCAATGCTGAGAAAGGAACCATCCGTTAATGTAGCCTTAGACAAAATGACTCTAGTTTTTGAGGACGTCTGTTCAACTCTAGAAATCTATGAACGTAATCCACAGGGCGGGGCACAGGCTAAAATTCCGAGGTAAAGGAAGAATTTGTTCAAAAAGAATTGCAAACTAGCAAAAAGGCTCCAGAGCAATTTGAATCCAGTAGTTGTGGCTAGCCTTCAAATAAAGTTGGATTTAATCCAAGGTAGAATTAAGGCCCCCATTGAGAAAGATCAGTTGAAAAAGGAAAGTAGAGTTGTTCAAGAGGTGAGGTCGAATCCAAAGGCGTTTTCTCTTATGCAAACTCTAAGAGAAAAATGAAACACTCTGTTGGGCCTTTTGAGGTCAACGGGGAAGCCATAGACATGGTAGAGGTTATGGCCAACATGCTTGGAGATCAGTTCTCTAGTGTGCTTTCAACTCCAAAGAGTTTGAGAGCAACACCAGCCCATTGCTCTATTGATGAGTTTGTTGAGATTGGCAAGGCTTGTCAAGTTGAGCGTTTAGATGATCGTGTTGTCACAGATCAAGATGCTTTAGAGCCCATCAGGGACCTGAGACCCTCGAGCTCTCCTTGCCCTGATGGTGTGACATCTCAGTTTATGATGAGATGCTCACTGGTTCTCGCTCCTGTTTTCACGTACTTGATGCGTTGCATCTTGGACCAGGGCAAGTTTCCCTCTTCTCTGAAGCTAGTTCATATTGTTCCAATTTTCAAAGGGGGAGATAAGCCGCTCCCAAGTAACTATACGCCGATTTATCTCACTTTGAACATTGCAAATGTGTTTGAAGTCCAAACTTGTTGAATTACTTGATTTTCATGAAGTTCTTCCTCCTAGCCAGCATGGCTTCCGAGCACATTTTAGCACAGTTACCCAACTGATTGAACATATAGAGCAGGTTATTGAGAGACTAGAGAGCCATGAATCAGTTGATAAAGTTTATCGGCCTTTCACCAGGTACATCAGGGTCTTTTAGTTAACAGGCTCCATGAGATTGGGATCCAAGGCAAAGTTCTGAATTGGTTCAGAAGTTTCATTTCTGGTAGGGAAGCAATTGGTTAAGGTTGAAGGATCCCTTAGAGACATACATGATGTCAAATCAGGTGTTCCTCAAAGCTCATTTTGGGTCCTCTGTTTTTCGTCATCTTATCTTCATTGCTCCACTTCAGAGGCTGAGTAGTAGTAATGTCAGTATCTTTTCCTAGGCTGATGATACAAAAGTGGTAGCTGGTAGGAATGGTCAGAATTTCGGTTGTCTGGTAGAGGTCCTCAACCTAATTTACTCTTGGGTTGCTGTTAGTAACATGGCACTGAATGGAATGGAAGTCTACGCCATTAGACACTCCACTATTAGATGATGAAGGTAAGGGCATTCAGCAGGTCTCATCCATGGAGGATTTAGGTGTAGTCCTCCAACATAATGGAAAGTTCGATGAGCATATCAAGTTGAAAGTAGGCAAAGCTTTTCAAACACATGGTTGTATATATCGCACATTTAAGTCCAGAGATATTAACTAGCGAACTCTGTACAAGCCAATTGTCCAGCCGCATCTTGAATATGCCTCGCCCATTTGGGCCCAATTTAGTTGAGCAGGTTTGCAAAAGCTCGAGCAAGTCCAAAGAGGTCCAAAGACCTACCAGGAGCATTGAGGATATGAGAGAGCTCTCATATTGGGAGAGATTAGAAAGGTTACGATTGTACAATATACAGAGAAGGTACGAAAGGTATCTGATATTGTACGTTTTCAAAAGCAATAATGAGCTTTGTCCCAACCCAGGTTTGAACGTCAATTGTAGTGACCGAGGAGGCTTAATGTGCGTTTTGAGAGCACCTCCAGGCCTATGAGAATCCAGGCTAGTTAGAATAATGAAGTCTAACTCGCTTCTTTTCTTGGGCTCCTTCATTATTCAATTTGCTGCCTTTAAATATTCGTAGGTTGTATGCAGGCGTTGATCCAGTAGCAGGATTGAAGTCAGACTTGGACAAGATTTTGGCGAAAAAAAGATCAACCTTATATTCAAAGGTTAGCCAGATCCACCGGATCCGCCAACTCTAATTCGTTGGTCGATGAAATAATATATAAAAATAAAAGTCAAGGATAATAAATAATCTTCTCGTCTTGAACTACTGGGATTCCAATCCCAGTAAAGGAAAGGAAATCCGCAAAACAAATTTAAGACACAAATAACAGGAAAAAAAATCGTCAAAGCGAAGTTCTGTGGGACATCTTGGAAAATTCTTGAAAAAGCCGGTTTAACAGCTTAATATGGAGTCTCGTTTTGCTTGTTGTAGGACCACATTCCATGATCAACTTGAAAAAGGTCGTAAAGACAATTTCAAATCATTTTTGGTCAAAAGTTTGCTGTTAATGTAAATAAAAGTGCAAATAAGATGAAACACGCACGTCAAGTATGCATAAAACCTGAAAACTAGCCAATGATGAAAAAAATGCACCTTTTGCAATCCTTAGCAATTGCTAATAAGCTGGACTTATCCAAATTTCGAAGCACTACTGGAACCCATGAATGGAAACCTTCTTGGCTTATCACTTTTCAGCGTTTTGACACTAAGTTTCAATGAGTTATATAACTGAAAATCAAATTTATTATCTTACCTGTGATGTCGCTGACACCAGATATGCCGATATGTGACATAATTTGAGGTATTGGAGTGAAGTTGTAGTTGTAAAGCATATTAAGAGCACTTTTGGCGCAAGCTTGCTTTGACTGCTTTTTGCTAGATCCAAAGCCTTCGTATACGTTTCCTTCAATCTCCACTTTCGTAACAAATCGTTTGGTAAGTGGTGAGTTGCCAGTTTCAATTAAAACGTAATTCAAATCGCTCCTCAGCTCATTTAAAAGCATAACCGGATTTTTGTTCACCGCCAGCAATGGTTTTTCACTTCCACTTAAAATCTCATTGCTTTGATTTCTGAAAGTAAAAAAAGGATTCGAGCAAATTATCATACTTCGGAGAAAAACCTGCACAATTTTCTTTCGCTCGTCTAATTTGGGCTTTTGAATTGAACTGAGACAGACCATTGAGCATTAAAAAAAACAATCACTTACCAACATAGTTTCTATAGGTTCTGGTATATAATGATTCATCAACTTTATCAACAAAACAATCAAAGTGCCTTGTTATAGTGGTTAAGAGGCGACAAAAGGGACAAAATTTGTCGAAGAACACTTCAGCAATAATGACAAGATAATTAAAAAAACATTGGTTGTTGCAAGGGTTACAAGGCAGATATGTTTCTAATTCAGCACAGCATCTTTAAAACAGTCGTCCATAGATTTCAACCATACTTTTTATTCACGTCTGAACAACATCTCTTTTCCATTCATGAGTCCATTTGAACGTCTTACATTGATGGAATGTTATATCTTGAAAAACATTAACAATACTCCAAAGTATTTTTGGTACTTCCAGTTTAATGTTTTCAAGATATAGCATTCCATCAACATGAGTCGGTCAAATGTGTTTAAATAGGGAGATAAATCGCTCCCTTGTAACTTTAGGTCGATTTCTCTCACTTCGAATATTGCAAAGGTGTTGGAGAAGATCATGAACTTGTAGAGCTTCTTCAAAGCCATTATGTCCTTCCTCCTAGCCAGTATGCTGGTTCCGAGCACATTTTAGCACGGTTACCGAACTGATTGGCCATTTAGAACAAATTATCGAGGAACTAGAGAGACATGAGTCAGTTGATTAGGTCCATCTCAAATTTGCCAAAGCCTTTGATGTACATCTAGGCCTTTTGTTGAATTGACTTCATGACATTGGGATCCAAGGCAAGGTTCTCCATTGGATAAGAAGCTTTATTCATCAGTGACATACATGATGTCAAGTCAGGTGTTCCCCAGGGCTCCATCTTAAGCCCCCCCCCCTTTTATAATATTCATTGCCCCGCTTCAAAAGCTTAGCATTACTGCCAATCTCTCTTCTTATGCAGATGAAACAAATTAGTATCTGGTAGGAATGGCCAAGATTCCAGTAGTCTGGCTGTGTAGTCACACACCAATCGAATATTGATCAATGATCATCACTGTCGGCCGCCAATCTCTGGATTAATCTCTTCTCGTTAAAACAATTAAGACGTCGACCCGAGTGAATCTTCCACCCACCCTTGGGCTCAGCCCGGCCCCTTCTTTTACATGCGTGTCATGAGCATGACTTGAGCGAGTCAAGAGCTGGATTCCTTGACCTCATTCGAAGTCTGATCAGATCAAAGACAGTGGTCTTTTACTTTGAATTTTTTTATATTGAAAATCTGTATCCATTCTTTAAGAGTTCAGTTAAAAAATTTCATAATTATATTCCATATCCGGGGCATTTTGGAGCTAGAAACGATGAAAATTGGGCCATTAAATTTGATGTGGTGATATAGATCCGATCATAGTTTCCAAGGACGTTCTAACCAAGTGTGCTTCCTGTTTTCATAAATGAGATTTTTTAAATATTCAGTTTTTATAATGTTTTAGCCATATAAGTTTCTAAGTGGGCCAGAATTCAATAAAGGGATAAAACAAGAGTTGTTTCTTATGCTTTTGCGCTCCAGAAAAATGCCGAGAAATGTTCGGGGATTCCCGTCAAACTTTAAAGGGTATTTCATTGCTGTGATAAAAGAATTTGTTTTGGTTATGGGTCTTAAATGGGGAGGTGTTCTGAGATAGATTAAGCCAGTAAACTTCCATTTTTCCACAAGAGGGCAATTGTCTGGAATATCTCGCACATTTGTCATGTGCACACAATCTGACACATAGATCCTTTCCGCTCAATTATAGCACTGTTGATAATGTAGCAAATAGAGTAATAATTCCAATTCCAATTTATAAATTTGTTTCGCAGTCTAGAATTATTGCCATCCAAGAACCATTCTCTCTTAAGATTAGGCCAAAATCGTTCGTTCAGGTTTAACTTTTCCGCCACGGTAAGTGAAAACGCCCGCTATTTTTTGGTATATTCTCGCATCCCTAGTTACTTACTTCCCCCTGGGAGAATGTTGAGTATGTGAAACAGGTTTTGGGGGTAAGATGAATGAATCAGGCGACCAATTGTTCTTTTGTTAGTAGCAACAAGCATTACGGGGCATTTGTGG
The DNA here is from genome assembly GCF_007210705.1 of Tigriopus californicus. Taxonomy (NCBI): domain Eukaryota; kingdom Metazoa; phylum Arthropoda; class Copepoda; order Harpacticoida; family Harpacticidae; genus Tigriopus; species Tigriopus californicus. The sequence continues at coordinate 6,046,597 of NC_081441.1, read as the reverse complement.
GAAATGTGGGATTTGGGTGGGTATATATGTTAAACATTGTTTCATATTAAGTTGGAAGAATAGGTAGGTGCTTTTTTTCAAATGGAGCAGGGGAGAGTAAATGCTGGAAGAAAAGCTGAAAGAGTAAATGGCAAGAGGAACAACAATACATACTCAATGTGCAACGAGAGACTGTACATAGAAAACAAACCGGTTTGAAGAGTCAAGGAATTTGAGCGGGATATTTTTGACCCATTGTTAATTGACGCTAAAGGGAAACAAGCTAGATCGCGTTCAACCCCAGCGCATTTCGTCATGAGTAAAGATCGGATTTGAAAGTGATTTGCACGTTGAGCAGAAATCAAAGAGGGTTACAATGAGTAATCGGTTTGCCTCAGTGTGGATGGTCTGAACTAGAGGGCTTGTCAGGGAAAAGTCACTCCAACCCTTGAGACACTTGAGACTTTGCTTTGAACACATTTTGGTAGTTGGGCAGCAGGGTGTCGGGCTGATCGACTTCTCTTTCGTTACTCAGTTTCAACCAAAGCAGACAAACGACCCATCAACTCACTGGCTCCCTGAATTCAGAACTTGATTTTGAGAATCACGTAACTAAATATCTTCAAAGCTGATCGTTCAAAGCCATCGCACACACCAGGCAGCAGCGAGGGAGGCAAAAAAATCTCAGAAATCTCGTGAGTGTCGCTTTTCTGACTAGCCCTCTAGTCTGAACTATCCAAAGAAGAAAACCAGTTACGAAAATCTCTTTTGAATTGCTGCTCTAGGTGCAAATCAATTTCAAGTCCGATCCTTACTCATGAGCTATGAGGTTAAATTTGGTTTTTTGGCTCAATTCTCCCATACAATTAGCGATGAAACTGGACGAAAAAATCAATGAACATCTGAAGTTCTTTAGGGGTTTGAATTGATTTACAAGCTATAACAGTTTAAGAAAATGTACTAAATAATTTTTGATTGTCAAAAATATCTCCAACAATAGATTTCACGTTACGCTTAAGGGTTGAGTGACTGTAGTGCTAAATTCGAGCACCCCCGATTGTTACAAAGCTCAATTTTGACATATTAGTTAATGCCACCAGCCCTGTCTTTTGGATATCAAGTGTTGTAAAACGTCATCATTATGTCATAAAATGGGTTTTTCGTTTACATTGCATATTTCATGTTTTCAAGCAAATTTCATGCAAATCTAGGGTTTTGAGTTTGGGCTGCCTTTCATGCTATTTTTTAAAATTTTAAGATTCATATTTTGAATCGTAAATGGAAAACAATGGTGTTTCTCGTTACAATTACTTTTGATGAAATTTTAGATGACCAATATTTCAGTTTGTTTACTTTGTCGATACTTTGGTAAATCAAAGGTTTGTTTTTTTTCAAACATGCAATGTTATGCTAATGAGCATTGAATTTTTTTATTTCCTTGGCATTAGTGATAGAAGGGAGCAGTGCTGGGGCGAGTCCAGCCAAAGTCGGACTCGTATGAGTTGTTAGATTTTTTCACTTTTTGCCGGACTCTAGTCCACCAAAAGACTCGCGTCCTGCAGAAGCCTCGAGTGGCTGTAAAGGTACGTATGGTTTCTAATTGGAGAGGGGCTGCCTTCGATTGGTTGGAGTGGCCATGTTCCATGGTTACCAATTCAGCTGCTATAGAAGACCACAGTAAACTCATTTTTATTCTTTTTTGATGCATGTTCAATGATCAAACTTTTCTTGGAAGTCCGATAGCAATGTCAGGGTATTTCCGATTTACAATTTGGGTTCTTTGTTATTTTCGTCCCAAATGTTGGGTACTTTTCATGAGCCAAACAATTACACATGAAGAATACTATGGAATTTGTAAAATCTGTTTTAATGGTGGGGCTGACAAAGTCCTTCGTTTAAAATTGCCTGGAACAAGCTCGAAGGGGTGAGTTAATTATGAAAACGTACCAAATATTGAGAACCTAAATGCATCTTTCACCGGCTGTACAGATTCTCTAAACGTCGGGCAAACAGTAGGTTATCAAAAACAATAATGCTTTCGAAAGAAACGCGCTGAAAATTAAAGCACCAATGTATAATCGTGCCTTTAACGTGTATTTTGAGAGCACCTTTAAGGCTACAAGTGTCCTGGTTAGTTAGAATAATAAATTCCTCTTCTTTCTTGGGCTCCTCCCTTCCCTCTTCAATTTGCTTCCCTCTAATGTTCGTCAGGAATATGTAGGGGTGTGATCCAGTGACAGGTTCAAGTTAGACTTGGACAAGTTTTTGTTCATCAAACGTTTCATCCAGATCCCAGAAGTCCTATTCGTTTATGGTTCATATATGATATGAATATAATAACAAATGAGTTACAAATATGTTTTTCATCCTATACTGCTGGGATTTAATTCCCGGTGGAGGTAAAAAAAAGTCCGGCAAAACAAACAATACCAAGCAAAATGTATTAAAAGGAGAGTCCCAAGGAAATTTATAAGCTTGATTACATAATTTGAAGGATGAAGAACTGTGATTTTAATACTATTACTGGCAATTTACTTTCTGTGCCACAGGGACAGTTCTTTGACCAAACTATAATCAATAAATGGAACATACCTGAGTGGTAGTTTATGAACTAACTCAGTTTGATCTTCTTGTGGCTCCCATTGGTCAGCAACCATTTTCGGTTGATTTTTTCCTAAAACTTCAGCTTCTACACTTTCCATGTCCGGCATATCGACGTCGAAGGAGAGCTGGAACACTGGCGCAGGTGCATTCTTTAACTGGACAAAACTGGCGATCGCCTTTGACGCTGCAGCTTGCTTGGCTTTTTTCTTCGATCTGTTCAAAAAGATATCAGAAAATCAAGTTTAAGGACAAGTCGAACAATATTTCAGCGGTTTTCCAAAAACATTTTTTTTTACTTTCCCATGGAATCTTATTGAATTTACAAACAATACCGTAGTTGGTAGTAAATAAACATGACACGAAGCTCGAAATGCTCCATCAAAAGTTTCCTAAAAAGTAAAGGCCGTTGATGAAGTTGCAATATTGGTTTGGTTTTTCACGGACTTTTCTAACCGCTAAAGGGCATGTAATCCCCAGTACTATTTATTACCTTTTAGACTTCATATAATATTTGGTCTATTAACGAGTTCGAGTTGGTAGACAGCTATTCCTTGAATGTAGGGTTGATCTGGAATGCTTTCTAAAAATTTGTTCAAGTCTGACATGAAAGATGAAACCGGATCAACAAGGCGTACGTATTCCCCACGAATATTGGACGGAAGCAAATTAAACAATGAAGGAGCCCGAGAGAGAAGAGAAGTGGACTTCATTGTTCGAACTAGCCTTGATTCTCGAGGGCTTGAAGGTGCTAATAGAGCGGGCATATTTACTTATACTACAATACTTCACAGTTCCGATATTCGAGACCGCTCTTCAAATGAAATGATGTTAAGATTTGAAACACTTATCAAATTAGTGATAGTCCTTGGTTTTTAAAACATGTAAGACCAGGTTACTTGGTTGTTGGAATTAGCTCGTTTTTTTTTACTTTTTAATGATAAAGCCACCATATGAAAGGTTAGAAAGGTTCGGATTGTACAGTATTCAGAGAAGGTACGAAAGGTATCTGATATTGTACGTTTTCAATGAGCTTTGTCCCAACCCAGGTTTGAACGTCAATTGTAGTGACCGTACGAGCTTAATGTGCGTTTTGAGAGCACCTTCAAGCCCTCGAGAATCCAGGCTAGTTCGAAAACTGAAGTCCAACTCTCTTCTTTCTCGGGCTCCTTCATTGTTCAATTTGCTGCCTTCAAATATGCGTAGGGCGTATGTAGGCGTTGATCCAGTAGCAGGATTACAGTCAGACTTGGACAAGTTCTTGACTAAAATTCCCGATCAACCTTATATTCAAGGGTTAGCCAGATCAGCGAACTCTAATTCGTTGATCGATCAAATAATATATACAAATAAAAGTTCAATGAAATTAATAAATTTCTCGTCTTGTACTACTGGGATTCCAATACCAGTAGCGGTAAGGAAGTCTGCAAAATAATAATAATAATAAATATGTTATGATGCGTATAAGCATATGATAATATTCACCACGAAAGTTTGCCTTGACCGGGTTAGAGTTATAGCGTTTACCACAGATGTAGAAATGTCTAGGATTAGATTGGTTTTAAGCAACTCGGGCTTGTAATAACGATTTTTATGGGCAAAACGAAGACATCATCTAATATTTCAAGTGTCAGTTGTGGTAGATTCGATTCAAATTAATGGGAATTGACTGGACAACAAACATTTCATTGATTGAAACAGTGAAATGTGATTGCTTTTTGTTCTTGGACCCTGGTTTGGTCTCAACTGTTTACCTTTCTCCCAAAACCGAAATTTGTGTCGAAAAAAATTGCGCTCGAGTCTAAGAATCACTTGGTTTTGATGAAATGTTATTGACATCAGGACATAAGGAGTGTTTAAACCTCCGATCAAATGCTTGAAGCATTTCAAGTGCAAGGTTGTGAATCTCATTCGAGAAAAATTGAAGAACTTCGCATCGAAACACACCAACAGATACCTTACAGACAACGAGGACCATTCGATACAAAAGTTTGCTACATACATATATACGTACAGTGTAATGAACTCTTCGCTTTCTTTTTGAAATGAAAGTGCCATTGTCGAGCATTATCAAGAGCAGGAGTGAACTTTGACTCCCTTGGTGCCAAAATGACCACCTGTTTTGAACGAATGGCTGATGAACTTCGGACAAACAGCCGCAAATCAGGTTTTATAGGAGAGCTTCTTAGTGAAATCGTTCTGTCCGTCATAACGGGTGTTGAACAAACTTGAATCTGGTGCTCCAGCGGGCGTTTTAAAGAGCCGTTGAAAGACTAATTTCGAGCCTTGTTTGATATTCGTAAGGGGACGTATCTTCAGTGACCGTGCGAATGATGTGCATATATCAAAAGTGGCCCAGAAAAGAGCGCTTTTAAAATGCGCCAAGTCAGCCAAGTAATTCGTTTCAAAGTGTTTTAGAAACTAGGTACTATCGTCAGTTTGATGGGTGTTCAAAATCTTAGCATCATTTCTTTTGAAGGGCGGTCTCGAATTTCCGAACCGTGTCTTAGTGCCAGTGTCCTAAGTTGAGAACCAGACAGTCCTCCAAGTCAGCAGTCATTATTTGTATCAAACTCAATAGGATACCAACAAATTCTTAAGGGGTATAAGATTGATTCCTCTGCATCTCTGATCCCTTTCAATCCAACTAAACAACTCATCAGCCCTACGAATCTTTGCCAATTTTACGACTTTGTGGTTTGCGTTGTGCCCTGTGTTAGCAAGAAAGTAACACAGAAACTACTTTGGATTCAAGTGAAGTGTTTGCCTGACGAAAGGAAAACTCAAACCAACATTTTAGTTGGGAGGCAACTATTGTGGAACAATAAGGTTTCACAGAAGCCAAGCGATGGTTTTAAGATAAGTTTGTGTGTTTTTTGGTTTACTTCTAATGAAGGTTGGAAGGGTATGAAGGCCATCCTTTGTTTTTGAACAATTTCACCCTCTAGACCTTGCAGTCAACCTTTATGGTTAACTCCAACAAATCTAGTCAAACCAACATCACATCACAAAAAGAGCTGGCAAATGGTTGGCTGAGGATTTATTTTTCAACCGGCAAACGCACTCAATTCAATGGAGTTTTAATCGTTAAATGTAGCACTTTTTATGTTTGTCTTCTTTCGGACAAATTGAATCTTTCACAATTGTATGGCGAATTTTCAATAGTTGCATTGCAAGTTTGCCTCAATTAATGAAGATATACAGTGGAACCAGCTTATATCGTCGCTCTCGGGACCGAGCCAAATTGACGATATATCCGGATTGAAGATTAATCCGAAGTTTCTCTACTAGGTGCATAACAACGTTAAATACGCAAATAAATCTTAAAATGGTTCTAGCGCAGTTGGTTAACGCGCGACCGAGTTAAACTCGGGTTCATGGGTTCGATCCCAGGTCTCCCCCCCCCTTCTAGTGGATCATCGCCTCGAATGGCGGCCCCAGAACCCAGAATGGGACGAAATAGATGTATATACTGTAAACATTGTAAA
>NC_081441.1:6027092-6037927 GCF_007210705.1 Tigriopus californicus | reverse complement strand
ATATAAGGCGAGGTTGGTTGCTCAGGGATATTCCCAACAACTTGGATTGGACTATGAAGAGACCTTTTGCCCAGTGGCTCGTTTTGAATCAATTCGAACCCTTCTAGCTATTTCGGCATTGTAGAACTTTGTTTTGCATCAAATGGACATTTCTAGTGCGTTCTTGAACGGTGAGCTTCAAGAGGAAGTGTATGTGCGTCAGCCCATTGGAATCGATACCTCGACGAAAGGAAAAGACATGGTGTTGAAACTTAAAAAGAGTCTCTATGGTTTAAAACAGTCACCTCGTTGCTGGAATGTCATGCTGGACGGAATTTTAAAGAGCATTGGTTTCGATCAGATCACCGAGGATCCATGCTTATACCGCATGAAGAAGAGTGATAATATGTTCTTGGCTGTTCATGTGGATGACATCGTTCTAGCTGGTCCCGACGAGGGAGAAATTCATGGTGTGAAGCAGAATTTGGCGGAACACTTCCAGGTGAAAGATCTGGGGCGACTGAAATATTTCTTGGGGGTTGCCGTGAACCAAGACTTGGTGCGGGGAGTGATCTGGATGGGTCAGACCCAGTATATTTTGGACTTGTTGCAAAAATCGGGTATGCAAAATTCAAAGCCCGTGGATACGCCAATGGAAGCTGGAGTGAGATTTCTCAAATGTCAAGAAGGGGAAGTGATCGAGAATCCTACCGAATACCGTTCCATTATTGGAGGGCTTCTGTATCTGTCAGTTATGACGAGGCCTGATATTGCTTTTGCTGTTGGTTCCCTTGCCAAATTCAACGCCAGTCCCACGAGAATACATTGGGCTGCTTTGAAGCGAGTACTTCGCTACCTGAGAGGGACCACTGGGTTGGGAATAGAGTTCAGTCGAGACTCCGCTCCTGCTCTAATTGGTTACTCTGATTCGGATTGGGCTGGTGATATCGAGGATCGTCGCTCGACTTCAGGTTACATGTTTAAGTTAGCTGGAGGGCCTATTTCTTGGCGCAGCCAGAAACAACAGTCGGTTGCCCTTTCTACAACCGAAGCAGAGTATATGGCCCTGTCGAGTGCTTCACAGGAGGTCATTTGTCTTCGTGAATTAATGCGAAGTTTGGGACAAAGAATTGATGGACCAACGGTCCTGTTTGAGGACAACTTGCCATCAATTGGACTTGCCAAGAACCCCCAGTTTCATGGTAGAGCAAAGCACATCGCTATTCGATACCACTTTACTAAAGAGCAAGTGGCATTAGGGAACATCGTTCTCAAATATTGTGCTACTTCGGACATGATTGCTGATATGCTAACCAAAGGATTGCCTCGACCCAAGTTCATCAAGTTTCGCCAATTGTCCAGTGTTGTGAGTAAATAACTATTGCGCTGTGTGTGAGTTTTGGTGTAACCAGTGAGGGGAAGTGTTAATATATGTATGTCCACTGGTTCCACTACGTAAATCTAGGTTAGGTGACAACAGTTTCTTATGTTTCCGTAGCCGCCAGTTTCTGTTACAAAGAAGACCACGCTGTCTGAAGAAGAGTCGAATAAAGTATCTCCATGTGCTACGACGTAGAAATCTTAGTCCTCCATTAGCTTGTACTTCACGACCTCTAAAACTAAATTTCAACAATAGATGTATATACTGTAAACATTGTAAAAAGACCTATGATCCAATGAGAAATATCTCGCAATAAAGAGTTTTAAAATACGTGTGTTTAGCTTCCTTACTTTGACTGAAAGATTGTTTTGCTTTGGAGGCATATTGAAACTCCGAACACTTTGGAATTTGGCTTGATTGGCAGCCAAATGAGCAGGCAGGGTCATCAGTTTTCATCCGTGTTCTGTTTTTGTTTTCAAGATCAAGTTGACCAGACCAGTTAATCTTTTTCAATAATTCAAGTAACAAGCTAATTCAGCTGTGGTGTGTAGTCAGAAATGAAAACTTTTCACACCAAAAAAAAGTGCATAAATGTTTACCTCAAAATGACGATATCCGGAGTGAGGCGACACTATAAGCGGAGTCAATTCATATAAAAACTGTCAGAATCAATCGAGACTTTGAGGAAACGACGATATAAGCGAAATGGCGATATAAGAGGAGACGATATAAGCGAAATGGCGTTATAAGAGCAGACGATATAAGCGAAATGACGTTATAAGAGGAGGCGAAATAAGCGGGTTTCACTCTATTTTAAATCGAAAGAATTTGAATGGGTAAATGAAATAATGACATTTTACCCTTTTTTACCTTCAATACACACGGGAAGCCCAAGCCATATCTTGCCAAAAAAAATTCCCTGACAAATGAGGGTACTTTTTGAAATCAGGACATCATGGGGCACAATTTCATTGTAGATGACGAGTTCCGTGGCTGTTCATTAAAAAATAAGTCAAAATTTGAATTGATGGTTTTGAAAATTTTATTTAGCAAAGCCATGCCCAAATCTTAAAACTTAACAACTATTTGTTCTTGATGGTCCAGCCCTTGTTTCCCAACTGGTCTAACACGACCATCCAGCACTTACCCACTCTAAATCACACTTTCAAAATCAACGAAATCTACATTCGGAATCTGTTTGTATTGTAGTGTCTCTCTCGGGACTGGCACGGGGTAGAGTCACTTATATCAATAGGTGCTTGAATGTTTCAGGAAACGAATGATGCCAACAGTTGTTTGTTTTCAAAACTTGTAGACACTTCACTAGCTACTTTTTCTCTCGCTCACTCAGAAATCTACCATTGTTTGTTGATTCAATTTAGACTCATTGTTATTATAGTCCACAACGCTGCCAGACGTGAAATTACATGTTCCGGGAAGGATAATTTTGGGTCATTTTTGGGCCATGCCTAATGTTTTACTTTACTACGCTCAAAGCTCTTCAAGGTCGCTTGTCCACACCTAGACAAGATAGAAAATTATTTATGAACTCGTGGATTAGTGCTTATTTTCCTAGGGTTTAAAAATCGACTGTTATGAATTTATTTATGTATTACCTGACTGTATCAACGTACATAATTCAATAGTTGTGTCAGTCTTTTTCTCTAAGCTCAAATCGTCGAGCCACGTTCCCGCTTAACAACCTGACTCCGCTTTATGAAGACTTGTTCTATGTGAAAAAGCAACTTTTTGAATACAAAAAGATTGCAGTTCCTCTTGAATTCGGTGTGCTTTGGTTAGTGGTGAGACGAATCCATTGATTTCTAACAATACCGGGTGCGATGATATTGCTTGTACACTTTTTTAAACTACAAATAAAGGTGTATGCCATGACTTTTTACAAGTTTTTTTTGGTAATCCTGCATTCAGGAGATGTCTTTCAGCTGTTTATAGCTGAATTTGAGGAAAACAATCGGCAATTGACCATTCCACATCGAAATGGAGAAGTTGCGGCAGAAAGTCATTGCGCGACTTGAAGCTGGTGATACTTTCACAACCATCTCCAGAAACTTTGGTATCAACCGATCAACCATCTACGGTGACAAAAAGTTACACCGAGAGACTGGCGGGTATATTCAGGGTCAAAATGGTGGAAAAAAAGAAAACTGTTAGGTCTCCAAGACTGATCTCAATCACAAGAGAAAAATCGCCCGCAATCCGACCCGCTGCATTCGAAAACTGGCCAACGAGGCAAATGTGTCGGATTTCACCATGAGAACCATAATTTGGAGGGACCTCGCCCTTAAAAACTCGAGGGTACTCGACGTACAGTCTCGATTCGTCTGGTCACTGGTTGTGGTCATTTGAATAAAGAGATGGCTACATTTCAAGACGTAATCTGAAGGGACTTACCCGCCATATCCATGAAATACTTCTCCGTTGACTGTGACTTTCATGCAAAAATTGGGTTCATGAACCGGTCCCATTTGTTGGACGAGCTCGTATTTCAGACCAGGTATGATATCATTAAGGGCAACCACAGGATTTTTGGCCGTAAATGATTCGGCCATACGCATACGCTTCGCTTGAAGCATAATCATCATCGAGTCTAGAAAGAAATTTCGATGTATGGTTTCACAAAGGAACGAATGAGGAGACAATCTTTGTTTATGTTTATTGAAGAAGAAGCAGAGCTGCCAGATCGGGAGCAACCTTGTTTCAATCATATATAACGCCATCTTGTGCCACACATTGAAAGGAGTTTGACTAAGAACCTAGTGTTTGTCTTTCGATTTCAAATCTTTGTACAAGATCTACGAAACTGTCTTCTTTGGTGCCTTAACAATTCTTTCTTTGTTACTTTCTGTTTGTCTTGGCTGTACCCATTAACGGTCTCAGGGTTAGCCGGTATATATAATCTTATTTGTCAAAAATAATAGTCTTGATATGGATCAATGTCAGTGCAGTGGGAACTGGAAAAAAAAACCATTATTTTTCTAAAAGCCGTCTCAGCCACCCACCCTCCCCTCCCTCAGAAAATCTAGAAAATGGCACATGTTTTGCCCAATTGGCAATCCTATAGCGGTGTAGACCAGGGCTACTCCCATAAAGTAAAAAAGAGAGTCAGATTTCAATCAAAACAATAGGGCTAGTCAAGTAAACGCGTTCATGGACAACTGACGTTATTCCATAGAGTAAAATTAAAGACAACATGCCCAGGCAAACCGCACTGTGCATGCATTGGATTTTGACATTTTTTCCATTTTATATGCTTGTCTAGGCAATTAGCAGTGTGGTATTGAGCCAATTGGATAGGGAGTTCACTGATTAACACCAAATATGCTCATTTAGCAGGGTTTTGTAATAAAACTCGCTCAAAACCGCTCGATTATTGAAAATTCAATGGGCGAAAAGTGCGAGTTGACTGTGATGTTTGTCTTAGTTCTATCTCTCCAAAATCCCCAAAATCAGGGTGCCGGACCACATTTTTCCTTGAATTTCCTTTACTTGACATCCCCTACGGAATCCGCTAAATGGCACCCTTGGGACAATCAAAAACGAATTCTCCTCAATGGAACTAAATAATAAAGTAGAAAACCTAGGAAGCTCACTGAAAGTACTTATGAACTTGCATTTTATGCGCCCTTTCGCCTTTCTTGGACATTTTTTTATCTTTATTGGGAGATTATTTCTAATTGGATCGGTATATTCGTGATACAAATTTGATACATTTACAATACTGGTCTCTTACCCGTTCTGGGTTGAAGGAGCGCCATTTGAGGTGATGATCCACCACAGCAATGGGGGTGGGGGAGAGACCTGGGATCGAGCCCATGAACCCGAGCATAGCTCGGTCGTGCGTTAACCAACTGCACTGCAACCATCTCTCTTGGACTGGTCTCCTTCTTCTTAACGGGTATCCAGCCGGGCAACGGGAACCTTTTACTTATCTCGGTCCGGATCAAATGCATTGTTTTCCTGTAATTTAGGCCTGAAATTTCAAAAATATGCCGCAAAAATGGCAGGTGGAATTCAAAAACGAGAAAACTACCAAATCAATCGAACAATTCGCGTAATACTAATCCGTTCTGCAAAATGCCTTTTCCGTAAAAGCCTGCTTGTCAAATTAAGTGGTGTCCAAATCCATTGCACTTTTTTTGGCTATAAAACAATGGTGTTTTGCGATCAAATGTTTTCGACTTATTTTTGTAATCAGTATTTACATACCAATGTGCTTTGCCAAGGACCGTCTTCGTCTCGACACAAGGGCGTACTATTCGGGAAAGAGGGTCCTGGTCAGGGTGGGCATTTCATTTTTGTCCACTTTTGTCCACCCCTGTCCAAAAGTGTCCAAAAGTGTCCAAAAATAAGGGTGGACAAAAGTGGACAAAAGTGGACAAAAGTGTCCAAAAGTGTCCAAAAATACGAACCTTTAAAACTACAAATATAAAGGATATTCTGTATGAAACCTATCCTCTACTTCAAAAATTGCTCATTGATGGTTCCAAGAGCAAGATAAGTCTTTAAAACCTTTGCCATATACCTCTAACATACCCAAAAAAGGTATTTGAAAGACAGGTTCTTAACTCTTTTTTTCTTACGTTAGATTAGAAAGCAAGCAGGGAACAAAGTCTCCCTCTAGTAGAATGCAGCTGTTGCAAAGGATTCAAAAACTGAAATAGCTAAACATTATATTCTGGTTATCTGGCTTCATTTATTCAACATTATTAACTTTTTGCAAAAATGTTTTACTTAAAATCATCAGTCATTTGGGATTTCTTCTTAAAAAGTACTAATATTAAAAATTGAATTTCTTACGAATTGCTAAAATCTAATAATGACATATTTTCCTATACTTATGGTTTTTCTTCCATAAGTAAGTTAATTGAGACATTGTTAGGCATATTTTTAACTTTTAAAGATGCGCTTGATGTCAGGAAATGAGATTCCCAATGTTTCTTAAAGAAACATATATCTTAGTTTTTAGATGTATTATAAAAGTGTAATTCATGCACTCCTTATAAATATGTTATGTATATTACAAATATGAGAAGTATTATTGGATATTTGATATTCAGCTCCTAAGCTTTTTTAAAATTATTTTTTTAAATCTTTGTTAAAATTACCCAGCCACCAAATGCCCTGATTATAGTGTGGCTTTGACTTATTAACATTCAAAATATATTAAAGATATTTGTTTTGACTTTATAAAGCTGTATTGTATCAAGATAACGAATTTGGTTAAGTGTATATCTTGGAAATTAAAAACGTTAGTGAAAAGGCTAGTTGTTACTTCATATTTATGTGTTTGAAGAAAGCTTAGATTTTATTGATTACTGATTCTATTTGCTGGTTCACATCTAGATTTGGTAAAGAAATATCATGATTTAGGGTTTAAAAGTGTTTGCTTGTCAATCCCCTTTTGCACAATTGTACTTAATTTTGGACACATTCTGCCCACTTTTGTTCACTTTTGTCCACTTTTGTCCACTTTTGGACACTTTTGTCCACTTTTGGACACTTTTGTCCACTTTTGTCCACTTTTGTCCACTTTTGGACACTTTTGGACACTTTTGTCCACTTGGTGTCCAAAAGTCACGCTAATTCTCAAAATTGCCCACCCTGGTCCTGGTACCAGAACCAAGCTGGTGTTGGGGTTTCGTGAACCATTGCTCCTGCTCAGAGAGAAGGGCGAATCGACTTATTCAAAAAAGTATAAAGTTTTGTTCCCTTGAGCTGGGCATTGTCCTACTTTTGTCCGTTGAATTTTTTGTTTCGATAAGCATGTCATCTGATAAATATCCATTAATCTCAAATCTCCCAAGCATCTATCCACCAAATTTACTGACTGTTCAGTTTGCAATCTCTATTTATACTTGTGGTCACGTTGAAATGAAGCTAGAGAGAGCCGTTTTAAACACCCCGTCAATACTGATCATGATCTATCCATTCTTTTTCTCAAATTATTCCTCTCTGAGCAACACATTGAAGAAAGTGGTGTCAATTACTAAGCACCTTAATATTGCGAGACCTCCAATTTGGATGGGATGTACTTATACTAAGCGCAGAGTTGGGTTTAGACGATGATCTTAGGAGAGCTAATCAGGTATCAAATTTCAACGATCTAGGATACGTGAAAATTTTGAAGAGCACGAACATGGCATAGCAAGTGTCTCTGAATGTGAGGTTTATGATTGCCAATGAAGAAAAGATCAGAGACCTTGTTCTTGAGCAGGCACCAGAGATTCTGGCGATGCAGGAAATGTGGCATTTCTCTAGGATCCAACTGAAATTCAATGCATACAACTTAATAGGAATTGAACGAACGGACGGGAGATGGGGAGATGGAGTGGGATTTTTGATTTATCAAACCACAAATATAGCCAACCTAAAAACCTTGAGCTAATGGATGAAGATTGTGAGTGTAGTATTCTACGGTTTTAGTACTCTCTAGTCTCGGATGTATTTCGGTGCTTCTGCTGTTCCCAATAATAACTCGTATCCTAGTTCTTCATCTGGAAACATCATTTGGCTTTATCGTTCTCATCCTGATCTTTATCACGCCCACATAACATGGCGCAGTGTTAGTTTTCGAACCACGCTTCAACCTTCAACCTCTTTGCACTCCAACCCAGCGACACATTTATCGAGCACCCACAGGAGCTCGTCGTCTCCCCCACGAATCTTCGACACGATTCGTGAAAATGGGCCTCATTGAACAAATCGCCAATCGCCGGGTGCAAATTTTTAACAAGTTGAATTTTGTCCGCGATTTGAATAAACCGGAGGCCGATGTAGATGGGCTTTGGAGTCTACTGTGAGAAGCTGAGAACAAATTGGCCGTAATGATGGATCTATACGATGATGTAGGACTGGAAAACGCAGTCAAGGCCGAAGCAGAGGCAGTCAGGGAGGCCAAGGTCATTCATTGCCACTAACGAATGGACCACTCAAATCGGCAAAATAGCAACACTTCTCATGTCTCGTGCTACTCCAACATGCCCTTATGCGGTAAACGTTATTCTCCACCAATTAGTTGGCGGTGCTACTTTTTCAAACTTAACCTAACCTTACCTAACCTAACCCAACCTAACCTAACACGATATTAATAGCCCTTGAACTCTCTCTCCAAACCTTTCTAACAGTTTGTCACAAATTTGAAAATGAGCACCGCCAACTAATCGGTGGAGAATAACGTTTATCCCCCTATGCCCCTATATTTTCCTTGCCAACTTCTTCAACGGTCCAATCCAATCTAGGCGCCCAGTTGAACACCGAAATACAAGCGAGACTAGAGAGTACCAAGACCATAAAATACTACAGTGAGGTAATATGAATTGAATTAGGAAAAATAGTATTCCTCTCTGTGTACATCCCACCACATGTTGACTTTAATCGAGCTTTCCACAAACTAAATGAAATTCTAGCAAACACTGGAGGAAAATCAGTCTTTCTTTGTGGAGATCTGAACATTGATTTGCTGAAAACATCTAAGACTCTTGCAGGACTCATTGGGTTTTTAGGACAGTTTAGTTTATCACCCCTGATCACCTTTTGAGAGAGCGAGTTGCCGGACCAATAGATGGCCTTCAAGAAGACTGCCCGACAAAGCCGTGAGATGACGCCGAATCGATGCGCCCTCCAGCGAGTAAAGATTAACCCGCCTAAAGGACCGGTTGAAACGGAGAAATAGAGCCCATTGTGTCACGTTGCCTTATTAACGAAAAATACATGATTACAAGCCAAAAATCAATGTTCCAGGTTTCATTTCTGGACAATTGACGGGTGATCATAAATCGACGCGTCAGCAGTATCAGTTTTCCCGATAGCCTGGGCCCGACAATTCAAGACAGCTTAGACGCCGTTTCACGATAGTCTGGGCCCGCCAATTTAAGACAACTTGGCCACGCCACCAGCCGTCCACCAGCCAGGGGTGAAAGGTCCTGACTTATTGAATTCCCCGTGGTGAACGGAAACATGGTACTCCTGACCCAAGCACTAGGTAAAAATACCTTGATAGTTCTCAAAGATGGAGAGCACCTAGTACATGGGCTTTAATTTCTTAGACCTATCTTAAGGCCTCCGGTTAAAACCCTAATCAGGGCATACAGTCACTAGTTTGAGCTTCCTTTATCAGGGCCTCAAACAATCATCAATCGACTAAGGATACAAATCGCTAGCTACCTCTACTCCCCATGGATACAGATCAATCTGGGTT
Source organism: Tigriopus californicus (assembly GCF_007210705.1). Taxonomy (NCBI): domain Eukaryota; kingdom Metazoa; phylum Arthropoda; class Copepoda; order Harpacticoida; family Harpacticidae; genus Tigriopus; species Tigriopus californicus. The sequence continues at coordinate 6,028,349 of NC_081441.1, read as the reverse complement.
GTCTGGCATACACCTGGGTCAATCTTCAAGGCTAACTATCCTGCAAAATGTGGTCACTATCCTAGTCCCAATGCGTCAATCACAGTTGACCTCTACTCTAGAGTCTAAGTACTGATTTCTGCTACAAGAGAGATGAACTTTAGCTACAGTTGAATGAAAATCACTTGCTACCTCTACTCCCTACAATCTTGGTCGTCTGGGGAATCTAGGCTACTCTTCAAGGCAAACTGTATGGTTCAATCTACTTTATTCTATTATATATATGGAATGACACTCTACCAATCAGCAGTCTTGCTTGGGTAATGAATGAGGGGGTAATTGCTTGGCCATGGAAGAAGGAAAACATACATGGATACAGAGTGGTCAGATCCTACTTTTGACGAGGGTGATTCTTGCGTCCAACGGGGATCCATGGTGATGACGTCGTATCAATCGGATTGAAGGTCCAGGATTGAATCAACGGAGAATAACTCAGAAGTTGCACCTGTACTCAGCTCCAGAGACTGTTCAACAGGTCTATGCTGGCTCACTGATGTATGCAATGCACTTCCCCAGGTCCTCTTGACTTTGCATGGCTTCCTGGGTCCCGACTCCAAGCGATGACTCTCACTTCTCTGATTTCAAAGTAGGTCGACTCGACTTCCGGCACTTCTAGCAAAATTGTCCTTGACTCAACTGCCAGCAAGAGAGCTTCAAGTTGGGAGTTGTTATCCCTTTAAATGTTCAATGGTGACCGCGTTTTTTTGGACAATTTGTTTTTCGTCAAATGGGCCTGCTTGTCAAGCCAGCTTGTGCGTGTTGATTCGAGACAGCTTGGACATGCCGTTTCAAGATGGCGTGGGTACGCCGTTTCACGATAGCTTGGGCCCGCCAATTCAAGACAGCTTAGACGCCGTTTCACGATAGCTTGGGCCNGTTATGGATGCAGATGATTGCTGACTCCGTCCAATGTAGTGAAAAATTGAAAAGGAGAGACGCCTGATGTTGATGGGACTTTGCTTCCATCTTCTTGAAGGTCACGTCCATCTTGGTTTCCGTCAAGGGCTGCAAAAGGGGATGGTGTCCTCTTGCGCAGCCCTGGACGTCCTCCACTACTGTTTCTGTTTGAACATGTTTGCCATTCTCGACGAGACCGATGAAGAGAGCAGGCTCTCCACTTCCAATCTTAGGTGGGGTGACTCAGCGCTCGTCAGAGGCTTGTGATATGCAATTCTTGATATTGCATGTTGCTCCAAAATTTGCCATGTTTTGGCACTC
>NC_081441.1:6010419-6027041 GCF_007210705.1 Tigriopus californicus | reverse complement strand
AACAGTTCCATCCGTGAATCTTGGTTTCCTGGGGCGTGATAACCATGCCCCGGTGCCAAACTGATATTCTGAGGCGTTTCTAGGCCAACAGGGCCTAGAAAGAGCATGGCGACAATGAGGTCTCCCTCCGCCCAACTCTAATGGGTTCGAAAATGTGACCAATCTTGGAAGATCTGAAAGCAGTCTGACTTCATCTTATGTCAATGCGTGAACTTGATGAAGGAGGCAAGGACTCCGTCAAAAAATATCCGTTTGTCTATGTGGACTTCTTCTGCAATTCATGAGCGAGGCTATCTCACTCAACCGAATTGGCCGACTTTATCTTCTCCGGATTGGCCGAAGGATAGGGATATCCTTCCCCAGTTCCAATTCGGTTTCCGGAGAAGCCGCTCAACCACCACGGCAGCCACTCTCCTCTAATGAATTTGTCATTCTAACATCAGCAACAAGAGGAGAGTTTATGGATGCTTTGTGGATTTATCCAAAAGCATTCGACAGGGTGGACCGAACGCGGTTATTCCCTCAAACTCCAACTGTGGGGAGTTCCGCGTTCAAATCTGTGTCCTGCTGTCCAACATCTATGCGGGACTCAGATTGCTCCCATTCGTTCTGGTGAGGAACCTATCCCCTGTTACTATCACTTCCATTGGCCTTCCGCAGGGGGATCCACTATCGCCAATTCTTTTCAATCTCTATGTATCTGACCTGCCGAAGCCCTCACGACATCTAAGGCCCCTCCATCAACCCATTTTACTATTCAATATATTCAATATGCAGACGACCTGGTTCTCTTGGCTAATTCAGCCGTGGAATGCAATAAATGCCCTCACATGCCACTCCACAGGTTATTGCCAAGAGAACGGCCTTCAGTCACAGCCATCAAGAGACGAAGGCAGTGGAGTTTCACGATGCACTAAGGTCCGTCGATGCCTCCCACCTCCTGTCCATATTAACAATAGTCCGAATTGAAAATCGTCAATAGTTTTAACTATGTCGGTTTCACCTTCTCCACCAAGCTCTCAATTCACTCAATCACCTCCAAATCCAAACAATAACTAAGGCCCAGGGCCAGAGATCGCGATAGCATATGCAATAGACTTCCCATCAAGAAATCTTTCCCCTCCAAAATCCCTTCAAGCTCTTCGGATCTACGTCAACCATCCCAATTTTCCTCTACGGCCGTACACCTTTTGGCTTCCAACTCCGCCAATCCGCCCTCAAATTCCGCGCATGCCCCCTACACCAGTTCCTCAAGCGATACCTCTGCGTGCCCAATATGCAACAATGCATGGACACAATTTTCTAATGTGAAACCGAGCCCCTTTACCATGCGGGCTGGCAAGGTTAGTGTCCAACAGTGGTTGGGAACCTGACCTTTTCCGGAAAGTGATGTCCGGACACAAGTTATCATTCCCGGTCAAGGACTTGTTAACACCTTATTGTCACTTGGCCCGACATCCCTTCAGAGTATTGGCAGTCACGCACCTTTGTCCGGCTCCCAGCCCAAATACATCAAGCGAACGGGAGTTGACAAAGGATCTGTTCATCTGGCCCATCCACTCTACTGCAAATAACCAGATTTTCATCACTTACCCTCTCACCTACCTGCCTTTGTACTATCTGTAACTCACTCTTACCTTTTTTTCATTGTGCATTGAACCAATTCTAGTCATTCTCATTGGTGTATCAACTTTCTAGTCAACATTTAATGCCTTTAACCATCCTGACATTTTTTCTTGTTTTATTTCTTTGTATGATGTTTATAAACATCAGATTTTTATTTTATTAGTTACTTTTACGCCATGACATTGACCAAGAGTCGCAATAAAGATTATTATTATTAATCTTCGAGAAATTGGAATTTCCGCAAATCTGAATTTGTCCTGGAATCCTTCACGATGAGAGGAAGGCTTATCCAACCACTGTGAGACTGAGGACCTACAATGAAATTCGTGTAAGGAAATCGCTTTGAAAAGCAACTTCGAGTTCCAGAGTTCTTATGGGGGAAAAATGGCATGCGTCGTCAGGCGGTGGCTCAACGTTTCGCCACCCACCGGTTCCTAAACGTGCCCGGACGAGATATCTCTGTAGATGAACGCTGGCCAAGTGCAGCAATCGCTTTGGTAAGCTCAAAGTCATCATAGAGGAAGAGACTTTCAGTGATAGGAACGATCCACGCTGAGCGGAATTCGCGAATGAAATTATGAGGGCTTTGTTTTTACCCACTGGAGATATCCTGATTTACTATTAACATTCGACCGGAGGAAAGGTCCCGTGATCCACAGGATCGTGACTCCTGAAAATGCTTAAATGTCAGAAAGAAGGCCATTTTATGACTGACTGGTCCATTGGCAGAGCACTCCGGGAGGAAATCAAAAGGACGAGGCAGAAGATCCCCAGAAAAATGAAATCCAGATGGAAGACCTCGGAAGCCACAGAAAACGTCTTCCAAGTGGGAAACCAATTATAACTGAACAAAGTAACCGGGGCGCCGCCCTTTAACGCGATACTAAAGGAAAATTGGGGGAAAGAAATCGAGACCCCACCAAAAAAAAAACTTGATCATTCGGCACGCAAATCTGTCACTGCAGGGCCTATCGGTTTGTCTACGTCTAAGGACAATCCTGAAAAAAAGAGCACACTATCAAAAAAAGCAAAATGGTCGATATTTCGGCTTTATACTGACAACACGAGAAAAGTCTCAATCTACTCAAGGCGTCATTCGGTAAGGAATAATTGTCGAGAGGAAAGGAAAGAGGTTCTCGAATGATCCCCAATACGGTGTGAGGGCCTGAAATAGGTTGAAGTTAGGTTTTGCAAAGTGAACTTCGATTAAGCAAATGGCCCCATATTTATATTCTATGGTCTGTATTAATTATGTGCGGGTTTCTTTGCATTTTTTTCTGATAAGAGGGCCGGAACGTGTGGAATGACTTGAATTATTCTTAATTTTGGTGGTGGATGTGTGACTTAAAAGGAGACCACTGGTGTGATTATGGGCCTACTTGTGAACGCAACAAAGGATATCGTCGAGAAAATTGTAAGCGGATGAAGAGTTGGGTTGTGTCGATAATGTCAGGGTCGGTAGTGTCAAATAGATTTAAAATATGAAGAACTTTCTTTCCACACAAAATCCACAAAATATTGGCAATGCAAGAAGTTTGGCAAGTAGACAGAGTAAATTTAGCTTTTGAAAGAATATAGTTTTAGAATTGAAACTCGGTCGATAAAGAGGGAGGCGGAGTAAGTTCCTAATACAGCAATTCCACTTCCATACAAAAAAGGAACGATCTTAGCATGATTCTGATCATCTTGGAGATAATCGAGAATCATAACTACAAAATTTCTTTATACTTTCTTTATACTTACCCACCGAAAGCTATCATTAAGGAAGTAATTACATGTCTTGACCACTTAACTTACATTGCAAAAGTAAAAAAAACTTGGTTTTTATGTGGCGATTTTAATAATTGACTTTCATTTTGATAAACCAAGAACATCCAGCTTTAATGACTTTAAGGGCTTAAACAAGAACTTGGTCCCCTCTTTTACATCAATCGACCAGAATACCCTTCTTTCAAAAACTCTTATTGACAATATTGTTTACAAATTGTTCAATTCATTTATAAGTGGAATTCTCATCTGTGATGGTCAGCGATCATCTTGTCCCCTTTTGTCTCCTTGGGCAGGAAATTCTGTGCCTTCGGCAGATAAAACTTTCAAACCTTACACCGAAGCACTGGACGAAAAACTTGCAGAAAGTTTGAAGGAATTATGCTAAAATACGTAAATACTGGAACATACTCCGAAGACAGATCCAGCCCGGATCATTTTTGAATTTAAGTCCGAACTGAAAAATGCTTTTGAACAAGCTTGTCCCTTTGAGACAATCAAAGAGAATATCACAGATCAAGATCAAGGAGAAACCCTTGGATGACCCAGAGGCCTATTAAAATAAAAAAAACAAAAGGCAAAGCTATGTCCCAATATCATAAGGATACTTCATACGATATAAACAAAATCTAACGAAATTTTCTAATTTTGTAATCACTCTTTGATCAAGAAAAGTAAAAACGGAATTTTGGCATAACTATTTGAAAGAAACATGCATTCGCAGGCAAACTTTGGATGGTACCAAAGATTTATTGGGTTATGATAGAGCAACAAACTGGAAGACCCTCCTCATTAAAATGTTCGGAGATACAATCAAGAGCGACACACACGATAATGGCATCCTCTTTTAATTCCTAACTTTGGCTTCAATAGGAGAAGAGTTTAAGTAAAGAACAAACAATGGTATATTAAGCATGAACTTCTTAGCTCACACTCCTACTGTTTCATGACACCAAACGATAATTATTTATTCAAAGCTGTTTCCCGTCCTCGAATATTTTAAAAACAAATTAACAAACTGGCTTCCAAATCTAGTCCCGTGGTTTTGACGAATACAAACAAATCCTAAAAAAGCATCAAAAAAAATGGAGATTGCCACTCCTTTGTCTCAGCTTGTAAATACTCTTTAATCACGGGTTTATATCCCAGCTGACTGGAAAATTGCAAAAGTGATACCATTGCATAACAGGGGGGGTAGTAGGAAGATATGATGTACTATAGGGCCAATAAGTATACTATCGTCATTGTCAAAAAGTTTTAGAAAGATAGTTTATCAAACAAATGTTTGCGCCTTTTTGCAGTGATCATTTGAGCGAACCTTCAGTTTCGTTTTCCAACCAGCCTATCTAACATGGATGCAGTGCATAATTCTTAAAAAACATCTTTTAATAAACAGGAACGTTATTCCATAGCAATACTTTCTCGACTTAAGAAAGCTTTCGACACAGGAATCAGTAGGATTCTTCCTGCCAAACAAAAAATATGTTTCGGTAGTAATGTCATAGATGGGTTTCAAAAACTATTTGTCAGGAAAGCATAACTAGAGTTAGATGGACTGTAATCGCAACTGAAAGCAATTACTTGTGGCGTACCGGCAGGCAGTATCTTGGGCCCCTCTTTATTTCTAATCTACATTAACGACTTACCCTCGACGACAAATTTTAAAATTACACTGTTTGCAGATGAATACACTTGCAGCAATCACGGTACTGACCTTGAATAAACTTGAACAAGAATCCACGCAAATGTTTAGGAGAACTGGCAAAATATTTCAAAAGAAAATAGACTAACTCTAAACTTATCTAAGATAAATTCATCGTAATTTAAGACTCGCCAATGCCGATCCCGGATAATAAATATATCTTTTAAAGGATATCCCTATTCGCCAAAGTTGGGAGCAAAACACGAAGAAAAAAGCTAAATTTTTAGGATTACATCTTGATGACCAACTAAATTGGAAGGAACACGTTCGTTCAGGTAATGCTTAAACGTTTAGGAACCATAATGTTTTAACGCCTCTTCTTAAGCCAAACACACAATTCCAAAAAAATCTCAAACATATGGTAATATAATGCCGTTAGTGAAAAGTTAGACTATGTATGGGCTTGAATATTACGGGACGTCTTCAGAACAATGAAAAGCTTGTCGTTCTTCAAAGCGAAAGCGTTCGATGGATAGAGGGGAGTAACACGCCGAGCGCATACGGATGATTTATTAAGGAAATGGCGAATCCTCAAAGTTAAAGATTTTTAGCGAAAACGAAAGATAATCCAGTTTATGTTTCAAGTTTTTGTGAAAGGCGCCCTTCCAGCGAGTCTAAACTGGTTTCCATTATAGAGAGGAATAAGCGGAAAAATAATTTTCACTTACCATTATTCCAGACTAAACTTGGTTCAAAAACTGTCTGCCAGGTTTTTCGTTCCCAAACTTGGAATGATTTTATTACTTCAACCAAAACGACCGTTGATTTTAGCTACTCAAAGTACACAATTGGACCTCTCATTTAACGAAATCAATTACCTCAACGTAACCAAACAATAATGTAACACGAAAGAACTGTTATTCCGCCAAGGTCCTTAGATAAGCCGAAGGAAACCAACAAATCACGCTCCATCTCCTGACAGTAACTTTATATGACATCACTAACCAGCCCAAAATCAAATAATCTCTCAATGCATCCCTAGCAAAAATCAAATGAGAGTAGTTCTTGCCTAATTGAAAATTCGATTCGCCACACGAACAAGGACACATGTATCAACTTTGCCGTAGGGTGGCGACTGGCGAGATGTTGACCAACCTGGCTAGTTTGGACTTCTTGAATCCCAAGCTTCCACCCACACTTGTGGACATGGTTACAGGTGAAACCCTCTCAAACGACGACGTGCAGTTCATGGAGATCGTGGATAAAGGAACCAGGTTTGTGAGAGGAAGGTATGAAGTGCCTCTTCCTCTCAAGAAACGTCCTCTGGTCATGGCTGAGAGTCGAGATACCTTTGAAAGACAAGCCATGTCCATCCTCAAGAAACTAGCTAAGGACAAACATGTCAAGGAGGACTATTTTCTATTTACGGGCAACCTCCTCAAGAACAACTATGCCCAAGAGATTGAACGCGATAGACTCAAAGTAACTATTCCTGGACAATCACACTACCTCATTATTGTGTGTATCATCCAAGGAAAAGCAAGATCAGGGTAGTATTCAATTGTGCAAATCAAGTGGGGGGATTATCATTAAATGATGAATTGCTGACTGGCCCCGATCTCACCAACCACCTCCTGGGTGTATTACTTCGATTTCGCAAGGAGCCTTCACGGCGGACGTGACAAAAATGTTTTATCAGGTTCAGGTCCCTGAGAGTGACAGAAACTATTTGCGATTTTGGTGGTATCGGGCGAATGATGAGAGCCAGGATCTTGTTGAGCATGAGATGACCCGGCACCTCTTTGGAGGAAGAAGCTCTCCAGGCTGTGCCAACTATGCGTTGAAGAGAACCGCCCTCGACCGCGGCCACAGTGACGCTAGAGAAACCGTGTATCGCAACTTCTACGTTGATGATTGTCTGAAGAGCTCTGAGTCCGTTGAAAAGGCAGTGTCGATTGCTAAGGAGGTCGTAGCCTTGTGCAAGAAGGGTGGATTCGAATTGACTAAGTTCTTATCGAACTCGCGAGACTTTTTGAATCAAATCCCAGGAAATTTACACGACCCTTCACTTAGGACTCTTCAGTTAGGCTCAGCAGAACTCCCAACGGAGCGTGCCTTGGGTGTGTTATGGAATATTGAGGACGATACCTTGGGTTACCAAGTGAACGTGGAAGCGGAAGCCGTAACCAAACAAACAATATTGGCGGTGATTTCTGGAATCTATGATCCGATTGGTGCTACCGCCGCTTTCGTCCTCCCTGGCCGTTTTCTAATGCAAGAGGCCTGTGCTGCAAAGTTAGGTGGGACGACAGCGTCCCAACAGATCTAAAGGAGAGATGAATTTGGTGGTTGAAAATCTTGCCGAATTGGAGTAAGATTCAGATAGCAAGGTCGTTTAAACCATTTGAATTCGACGATGTTTCGTCTTGTGAGCTCCACACGTTTGCGGATGGTTCCACCAAGGCTTATGGAGCCGTCTCATTCCTTCTGGTAGAAGACTGTTGAGGCCGTATACGCGTGAGCTTTGTGGCTGGTAAGGCGCGTGTTGCGCCTACTAAATCAACGACGATTCCACGCATGGAGTTGGCTGGAGCTCTTTTGGCTGCGACCATCGCAATCAGGTGACAGTGGAACTGAGTACTGAGGATCTCTCGCGATATTATTGGACTGACAGTATGGTTGTGCTAGGATACATTAGAAACGAGACCAAGAGGTTCCACCTGTTTGTGGCAAATAGAATTATAAAGATTAAAGAGCTCACCCACCCTTAGGATTGGCGGCATGTGGATACTGAAGATAACCCGGCCGATGATGCTTCCAGGGGTCTTAATCTTACAAATCAGGACCAGAATCAACGCTGGCTTAAGGGTCCTGATTTTCTGTGGGACTCAGCTTGTCGTTGGCGAGAGAGGAAGCAAGATCATTTTCAAGTCGACGATGAAGACCCTGAAGTAAAGAAAATCAAGGTCGTCTGAAAAACAAGAGCCGAGAGAGAAGACTTCTTCCAAGGATTGGTGCATCGTTGTTCGTCATGGCAGAAGCTAAAAAGGCTCATTGCAGTCTAGCTTCAGTTCATCAACTTCGTAAAGGAAAAAAGGCATCCGAATACAGCTTTCACCAATGAGCGGGTAGAGATCTTGAAAAAAGCCGGAAGGTTGTTAATTCAGTGGGACTAGATCGAGCCTTCAGTGATGACTTTCGAGCCTTAACCAATCTGAAAGGCGGTGAAATGGTTGTGAAGAAGAGGCTTTAGACAAAGACTGGCAGCCCTTTAGCCAAACTAGATCCTTTCATGGATGAAAACGGTGTTTTGAGTGTTGTTGGGCGTCTACGTTGCCTCGTCAATGAAGAAGTACACCCCATCATCCTATCAAGAACGAGTCGACTCACGAACCTGATTGTAGTCAGTTGTCATCAAGAAGTCGCACACAGTGGGCGCAGTGCCACAATCAACGCCACCCGGCAAGGTGGGTTCTGGATCAAGCCTTAACTCGCTTGTGAGAAGCCTTGTGGACAAGTGCCTGAGGTGCCGGATACTTCGAGGACGGACCGAGCAACCCAAAATGTCCGATCTTCCTTTGGATAGGTTGCAACAAGCTCCCCCTTTTACCTTTGTGGGAGTTGATTTTTTTGGACCCTTTACCATCAGGAACAAGCGCAAGGAAGAGAAACGCTATGGTGTGGTATTCTCTTGTCTTTCTTCAAGGTCAACCCACATAGAGGTGGCCCATTCAATGGACACGTCCTCCTACATTGGTTCCCTTTGAAGGATGATAGCGAGACGAGGCCCAATACGACTTCTGAGGTCAGATAACGGCCTTGATTTTGTTGTAGGCGAAAGGGAGCTGACTGAAGCCCTTACCGAGATGGACCAAGAAAGGATCGCTACCTACTTGAAGGATAGGGGAGCGAATAATCTCGGATGGAAGAGGAATCCACCCACGGCCTCTCATTTCGGAGGCGTGTGGGAGAGACAGATTCGGTCCATTCGCGCGATCTTGGCTGCCCTGATGTTGGAGTATGGACGCGTGCTCAATGACGAAACGTTCACAACCCTGATGTGTGAAGTCGAATCTATTGTGAACTCTCGACCGTTAACCGTGGACTGTTTGAGCGACGCCGGGAGTCCCTTGCCTTTGGCCCCGTCCATGCTCCTCACACAAAAAACCCGAGTGATGCTTCCCCCGCCCATAGAGTTTCAAAGGACCGACGTGTACTGTCGGCGACAATGGCGTAGAACTCAGTTTTTTGCCGATCAGTTTTGAAGGCGTTTCGGGCGGGAGTATCTTGACTCCTTACAAGTTAGACCCAAATGGAACCAAGAACGTGGTAATTTAAGAGTTGGAGATTTAGTCCTTTTGAAGGAGGAGAATCTGGCAAGGAACACCTGGAAATTAGCGGCAATTCGGGAAGTCATTGCTGATAAGGACGGTGTTGTGCGGAGTGCACAAGTTCGAGTTGGAGATCGAAACCCGCAAGAGCTGCGAACATTCCGGACCGCTGAATATCATTGGCCCGTCAATAAGATGGTCCTGCTCGAAAGAGCCAATGCCGAAGAGATCCCCGACAAGGAAGCCCAAAATGAAAGGAAAGAAATGGACAATGGGTCAAAACCGCAGCCGGATTTTGATGGGAGCCAGATGAGAGAGCGAGTTGCCGGACTAATAGATGGCGTTCAAGAAGACTCCCCGACAAAGCTGTGAGATGATGCCGAATCAATGCACCCTCCAGCGAATAAAGATCCCTGCCAAAAGGACCGGTTGAAACGGGGAAACAGAGCCCATTGTGTCACGTTGCCTTATTAACGAAAAATACATGATTATGAGCCAAAAATCAATGTTCCAGGTTTAATTTCCGGACAATTGACGCGTCCGCGGTATCACCTTTGATTCCTGTTTTGGAGCTCGCTGAGAACAGTCGCATTTTTGTTGCTGTTCTTATCTCCCAGGAATTTCGAACCAAGGTGTGACTTCCTCTGTTGCTTCTTGGTTGCTGTGCACGTGTAGTGTTCGTGGTGTTTGTGTGTGGGTGAATGAATGGGAATTGCCATTCATTCACTCAATTAGGTTTGGTTTTTCACGGCTCTTTAGTAACAGGTAATTACTTTAAAACCTAATAAGTTTATTGCTCATTTATGTTTAGCTTTAGCAGTTTCTCTCTCATTTGTAGTGTAGTATTTCTAGTTCCAAATCGTTATGTGTAGTTCTTTAGTTTGATTGTATTGGTCCTTAACAGTTATATTTATTGTTCATTAGTGTATTGATTTTATTTTGTGTTTGACCAGTTTGCTGAGTTTATTTCTGTGTTTTTGTGTTGTTCTTCTAGTTCACATATGTTCTTGAATCCTTGTTATCTCTGTCCCTTACTTCTTGTATACTATTTCCATCTTAGATTTGTATGTTTAGTTTGATGTGAAGTAGTTCATTCCTATTTTGCTTCGTTGACATGTATCTCAGGACAAGATTGCATAGCCTTAAAAGGCTTTACGTTTCCTTACGTTTTCTTTACGCTTTTCTCTTTTTCTTAGTCTCTTGATTTTGCTGCTCATAGATAGTTCCTCCTGCATTCATGATGGAAGCTATTTTTGGAAAAGTCAGCAAAGAGGCTAGACAATGCTTGGACTTGGTCTTAGCAGGGAAGGATCCTTCCGTAGTCAATAAGTCCTTTATTATTGAGGCTTTAGTTGCTTGGGTCAATGAAACCAGGGTAGTGCTTGAAGAACAGGCTCACCCAGTAGTTGAGAAGTCGACTGATTTGACCAATGTAGAGGTTGAAATAGTACCTCCTCTTGAAAAAGAGCAGGATAAGACAGTTGCAGAGAAAACAGGCTGTCCTGTTTACCGAAAGCAGCCTTGTCCTGATGAAGGAAAAGGCTGTCAGTTTGACCACCCTAAATGGTGTCAAAAAGTTCTCAAGTTCGGCCTTGAGAAGTATAATGGGAAGAAGGGATGTTCGAAGGTAGATTGTCCTTTTTTCACCCGTGCATGTGCCGTCAGTCCATGAGACTTTTTTCCTGACAATGTGATCCCATGATAGCGTGCTCTCTGGAGCACTTCACGAACTCGTTTATCATGAGACTGGAGATCACGGTCATACACGATGATATCATCCACAACTTTTGCTAGGTTACCAATTCCTTCAAAAGCTTGATCGGTTCTCATATTGAATTCATCCCCGGCTGCTATAAAGCCTTGAGGGTCACGGCAGTACCGAAAACGACCCCATGGGGTGATGAATGTGGTGAGATGTCTTGATTCCTCAGCCAATGGGACTTGCCAATATCCATGTCGAGCATCAAACTTGGTAAAATAACGGGCTCCGTTCATGCCTACCACCATATCCTTAGGTGTTTTCATGGGGTGCACTGGGCGTTTCACCTGAGAATTCAGCTTCTTTAAGTCTACGGTCATTCGCATCTCACTAGTCCCCTTTTTGTTCACCACAACGATTGGATGGCACCATGCAGATGGTTCTACCACCCATTCGATGATGACATCATCCAACATATCATCCAACTGCTTTTTTACTTGTCCCTCATACGCAACTGGAATGTTTCGAGCATTTCTCTCTTGATGAGGTATTGCATTATCTTCTAAGGTGATTGTCATTGGAGACCCCTTCATGGGTTTCAGGTTCTTCTCGTCAAAGACATCGCTAAACTCGTTGCGGAGTTTGCATTCTGTCTCTTTTGTTTGTTCCCGTCGACAAACAGCTTGTACGACCTCCTGGTCTGGCCATGATTCAGGTAAGAACTTAAGAGACTTCAGGAGTCTTCGAGATGCATAAGCTCCGTTCACATACTCGAACACATGAACTACTGACGTGATCTCGTCATTACCATGCAAGAACACTACAGAACAGCATCCTAAACTTTCAAGGGGCGTGCCGGTGACGTCACGCACAACATCTTGATCGGGGCTTAGCATATCAATTGAACCGCCCATCTTCTTGAAGTTCGCGAGGTCAATTGCTTCAACATCGCTTCCAGTATCAGGTATCCATGCCACTTTCTCAAATGATTTGCTGATGGCGGGACGGCATTTCAAGATTAATTTTTCGGTGTTCTGGATATTAGCAACTTGGAGACTTCCAACGCTGGGGTCCCTGACATTCTTGTCAATAATTTGTCACGGATGTGGGAAGTCTGGACATCTATCTCGCCTTTGTCGTCGCCGCACGAGTTCTAGGGAACGATTTGGATCACGAGCTAGAGGCTGATTCAATTCACATGATGGAATCCGGGAACGGGACTCGTCTTTTGCCAGTAATCACTCTCACAATAGCTCCCAAGATGAAAGTCGAGGTTGGAATCATACCTGTCGTCCTACAACTCCAAACCATCAAGATTGGGGCGACAGGAATCCTTCATTGGATGTCATTCCGGCAGTGGTTGACGTCAAATCACCTTGATTGACTCCATCTCTGATTCTTAAATGCAAATCTGGCATGGATAACATCCAATCTCTTGTTGCTGAACCCAACACGGGAGCAACTCGCACTGTACTCCCGTGGACAATGTTGCCCAAAGATGTAATTCCTATGCCAAGTTCCACCGTGTTGCAAGCTGCCAACAGATCTGCATTTCGAAATAGTGGACCTGTGACCATTGGTGTCTCAGTATCAGGCAGCCCTTGGGTTCCGGTATCTGCCATTGTGTCCCCGGATTTGGTTGGTCATATGTTGGTTCATGAGGAACAAGTCCTCATGACTTGTTCTATTTTCTCATGTACTGTCTGCTGTTCTGTGCGTTTTGCTCGCGTGAAGAATAAAGTCATTTGAACTGGAATCGTCGTTGATAATGGAAGTGCTCCTGTTCCAATCAAATAGAACATGGCACAATCGGTATGAGCTGCTAAGCCACTGCATTTAACGACCCCGCTCCCAGGGCCCAAGCCCCAGATCCCGTCCTCTTTTTATACACATTCAGGTATTGGCTCGTGGTCTGACACTTCTGGTCCCATGGCAACTGAATCTACGAAGAAGGAAAAAACAGTGGATAAGGCAATTATCATGACTTCAGTGGCCTCCCTTTGGACATCTATCAGTTCACATAGGGGCTACTTTACAAGGGAAGGGAGGTTTCTCCAAGATCTCGCTTCTGGAGAATACCCCGATCGGATTCATATGGACAACCTGGTAGACAGTCTACAGGGTAGAATAGGAAAAATCGCTGATCTCATTGACGACCTCGAGGCGCTGGAGCCAGGCAGTGCTAAAGAGCACGAGCCCATTCTGGATGAACTTATGGGATACCTCGGGGAAGCTGGACGCCTTACCTCGGCGGTGAGACGCAATGGCTCTCACGGAGAGACCAATCAAGATCGCATCATCCATTTCAAACCGGCAAGCGATCTCAAACCCCACATGCTGTCCCAGGAATCGACTCCGCCTGAAATGAGAGACTGGGTCAGTAAGTCCAAGGCATTTTACACGGCATCTAACATGATGGTTCTTGGGGTAGAAGAACAGAAGGAATACCTCTTAAGCCACATAGAGGGAGCTCTTGCCACAACCCTCCGTGGAAGCTTCCGGTCAGCAGCTTCTCTTACAGACTGCTTCCAACTCCTCGAAACAAGATTCTTGGAACTTCATCCAATGTTCCGACGCCGACTGAATTGGTTTGAACAAAAGAAAAAACGTGGACAAACGCTCCTAAATTTTTATCATAATCTCAGAGGCATTGGTGATGAGGCGGAACTTGACAAGCTCAATGTTGATGATCTTCATATGTTCCAAACCATTTACGCCTGCAGAGAGGAGCCGGAGTTATTTTTCAAACTGTTGGAAGTGCGCGATCCCAAACTTTCAGATATTCTTGCGATTGGAACAGCGTTTGAATCAGCCAAAGACACACAATTATTTCGTCACCGTAAACATCGGTGGACGTCATTCACCGGGTTGAATGCACAGGGTGTGGCAGTACCACTTATCAAGGCACGGATGTCCAATAAGGGATCTGCGATGTTTTGAGTGCAACAATATGGGACATCTGGCACGTTTCTGCAGGGGGGAAGACGTCTAAATTATCAACCACGTCACATCGTTCGTTCCCGTACTCCTGAAAGGTTCTCGCAAACCACTTGCCGGGATGCTACCCCATCCATAATAGAGGCGAATCACCAACCCGTATTTCAGCCATCACGTCCAAAGCTGATACGCCTACCATCCACCTTACGTGCGTATTTGCGGGCGATTCAAAATCTCAACTACTCGCGGTTGCCGACACGGGAGCATCACGCTCTGTTATTCCAGTCTCCGCCCTCCCTCCAGGCGTTGTCACATCTCCGTCACGCATCAGGCTGATGGCAGCCAATGGCACCATTTTGAACAATTCGGGTTCCATATCTTTCGTAGCCATGGCTCCCAATCAGAGCAATAGTGTCATCAGACCTTTCGGGTCCTAGCTTGATAAACTGGCACGATCACGTGGCATTAGATATTTTACCTGAGGCATTTCCTTCAGTTATGGCACGTACATCTACACACGCTAACGTCATTAGAGCGTTGGATGGTGACGATGATGAAGATTTGAGCGATTCCAACCATGACGTTTTTTATGATTGCGTTGAAGAAGCCAACATCGTCCCGGATGAACTTGGATTCGAGGACTGTCTTAGTGTGACCCTAATGGATGACTTAAATCAAGTTAAAGTGGATTATGGGGATGTTTTGGTTTCATCTCTTGGAGACGCTTCCGGCTGTATCAAAGGGCCAAAAATGAATGTAGAGCTGGATCCAAAGTTTCGGAGCAAGCCATGTCAGGTGACTACAGCCCGTCCCATTCCCATCCATTTTCGCAAAATGTCGGATAATTTAATATCTGAACTTATTTCAGCCAAAGCCATTGAAAGAGTCACCTGGCCAACCTCCTGGTGCTTTCCTGCCCACTTCGTTGGCAAGCCGGGTGGCAAGAAAGTGAGGCTTGTCACTGATTATCGCCATCTCAATAAGGCAGTCAAGCGACCCGTGCACCCATTCTCATCCGTACCAGATCTCATTCGTCAAATTCAACCAAATGCCCGGTGGTTTGCCAAGCTCGACGCGGTGCACGGCGGCTACTATCAAGTACCGCTCAACAATTCCAGCGCAGACCTCACAACATTCCTTTTACCTTCCGGCCGCTTCCGATATCTCGTTGCCCCTATGGGACTCAATTCAAGCTCAGATGAATTTAACATGCGCACGGATGCAGCTGTCAAAGGCCTCCTTTGGCTCTTAAAAATTGTTGACGATATGTTGATCCAAGCCCTAACTAAAGTCCTTCCCTTTGCCCGCCTTTGCTTAGTCCTTGATCGTTGCCGGATTGCTGGCATAAAGCTGTCCTTAGATAAGTTGGAAGTGGGTCAGTCAGTGAAGTTCGCAGGGTTCCTTGCAACTTCGGATGGCGTCAAACCTGACCCCGCCAAACTTTCGTCAATCCATAATTTTCCCCGGCCTGCAAATATCACGGAGCTGAGATCGTTCATGGGTTTGGCGAACCAACTTGGATATTTATTACCTGACCTTGCCCACGCCACGGTTCATTTGAGAGAGCTCTTGAAGAAGACCAATGCCTTTGTATGGCTAGAGGTGCATGAGAACGAATTTGATTTCACGAAAAAAATATTGTGTTCTTAGGCCTAGGCCCATCCGTTCAATCCGTCGCTCCCCACCGAGCTATTAACTGAAGTGTTGAGACTCCATTTTTGAACTTCGGGAATGTGTTTTGCAAGGAAGCCTTTCAAGTGAATTGAACGTGTATAAAGGTATGTTCGATTCTTTACGCCTTGAGGGTGATATATTGCTGTCCGGGGATTGTATGGTTATTCCCCAACCAGCCAGGCCAACCATCCTTAAACTTCTCCACGAGTCACATTCGGGTATGACCCAAACTTGTGAGCTTGCCCGTCAACTTTACCTTTGGCCGGGTATGATTAACGAAGTTAAATTCGCAGTTGCTGGATGTAAAGTGTGTCTAACGGCATTACCCTCTCTGAGCCAAGAACCAGTGTTGTTAGATAAGGCAACCTATCCTATGGAGAAGGTGGCGATTGACCTTTTTGAATTGGAAGGTAGATCCTATCTCGTCCTTGTAGACCGCTTCAGCGGATATCCCTATGTCACTCGGTTGAAAGTCACGTCCACATCAATGGTCATCAACGCTCTTCTTCGCTGGTTTTGGGACTATGGCTTTCCGGTCCATATCAAAACCAACAATGGACCCCAATTTCGACAACTGTTTGGGGAGTTCTGCCACTCATTCAACATCAGACATGAGACTTCATCGCCCTACCATCCTAGAATCAACGGCCTCGCTGAGGCCGCAGTCAAGTCCATGAAATCTCTGTTAAAAAAGCTTAATCTCAACGATCCCACCTTCCACGCCGCTCTCTTGNACGCATGCTTGTCATTGCTTCCAATTTTCAGCCTCGTCATCTGCTCCCCAACGGAGGAGTTGGCTGCCAAATCAAAAGCCGCACCAGCGCATGCACAACTCCACCGTACATCCGCCTTGGCCGTACCTTCATCGCCCTACCATCCTAGAATCAACGGCCTCGCTGAGGCCGCAGTCAAGTCCATGAAATCTCTGTTAAAAAAGCTTAATCTC
>NC_081441.1:6002609-6010383 GCF_007210705.1 Tigriopus californicus | reverse complement strand
AACATTAGACATGAGACTTCATCGCCCCCTCGCTGAGGCCGCAGTCAAGTCCATGAAATCTCTGTTAAAAAAGCTTAATCTCAACGATCCCACCTTCCACGCCGCTCTCTTGGCCTGGCGCAACACAGCGCGGGCCGATGGCTTCAGCCCGGCTTTTATTTTTTTCGGCCGCCATCCCCGCGGGCTTCTACCTGACGCCCGTCCACCCCCTTCCCCTTCCTTGGACTTTCTGGAGGCTCGTTCAAGATGCCGGACGACCTCCTATGAAACCACTAAAGGAACAGCTCTTTCCCCATTTTCACCGGGTGATCGCGTTCTTTTTCAGTCACCAATCAACAAAAACTGGTCGGTTTTTGCTACCACGAGTGGTGGTAGAAAAACTTACCCATGGACGTTCTTATGTGGTACACACTCCGGGTGGTCGCTACCAACGAAATCGACGTTTTCTTCGCCTGGATACGTCATCAGTACCAGTTGGGGTCAATCGTTCAAAGAGTACCACTTCGAAGATGATGGTACCCCCCTCTACCGGCCAGCGCCGGAGCCGTCGACTTCGTGCTAAGCGAACGGTCCAGTTTCATGATCATGTTCATCAGATTGTCTAAACACGATGTCCTTCTACCTTTTGTTTTGTTTAATTTTGGGCCGTTTGGATTCTCGATTGAGCGGGAGGTTTGAAACGTTGCTTTTAGTAATTTGTTTTACCACATTCAATCTCCTTGCCATACATTTAAACATGGGAGGGGAGATGTTCTATTTTCTCATGTACTGTCTGCTGTTCTGTGCGTTTTGCTCGCGTGAAGAATAAAATCATTCGAACTGGAATCGTCATTGATAATAGAAGTGCTCCTGTTCCAATCAAATAGAACATGACTATGCATCTTTCTCTTCTGGATGTTGTTGGGCTTGCTCCCAAAAATAAAGACCAGTGAAGATATCAATCTCACCACGTGTATTCGTTGTTCCCATAAGTCCAACTATAATCCAACAGGAGGAAAGAGCAAAAATTAAAAAGGAGCGCGAATTCCTTTCTTATGGTCATCAAAGAGAGTCTAGAATTTGACGACTTAGATAACGCTTTGAGCCTGTTCTCCCTTTCCACGCATGCTTGTCATTGCTTCCAATTTTCAGCCTCGTCATCTGCTCCCCAACGGAGGAGTTGGCTGCCAAATCAAAAGCCGCACCAGCGCATGCAGAACTCGAAGCACAAGAAGATGCGCTGTAACTAAAAAAAGCAATCAGAACAATCACCCAGAGAAAATGCGATCACTTAGATGTGGAAAAACTGCGTATTCAAGGAACTTAGATTGCACTCTTGCTTGAAGTTGGATTGGAATCTCTCACTGTCAACAGCCAGATTATACCTCACCCACTTGACACCTTGCCCAACAGCCAATCCGACGCACCAAATACCCAATGCAATTCTTCAGGTAAGGGCCGTGAAATGCAGGAGACAGGACTAGGTGTCTGTCCCTTCCAGTCCTCTCTTGCCTCAAACCGCCCACAATGGTGGTCCCCAACCACAGTATCAAAAGTTTCACAGCAAGACCAACTTCACTTTACGCACCCTACCAGACCCCACCATGTCAACCAAAATCAAGCCAAATGGCCTCAGCCGAGGAGACCTCTTTGACAAATCTTTGGACCCATTCTGTGGACCTGGCCAAGAGGACCTGTTTCATTCATGGGTAGCTTAGCTCCAAAATAGAACGTAAGCGCCCCTTATCCTCCTTGGACGAAATTAACGTCCTGGTTGCCAATACAGCTGGTGAAGCTAACTTGCGGATTAAAACTTTGCAAGCTGCTGATGAATCCAACCCAGACGCATCTCTGGCCCCTATTTGAAAAAAGTTATAGGAAAGATACAGCTCGGGTGCAAAAGTTCTTGCTAGCCTAATAAACCGGCTTTGGTAAATTCCCCTCCCCCCCCATTTCAGAAGGTCAAACCCCTCAGGACAGTGGCTACCTCACCTCGCAGACACATGTCTGGTAGTCCTTGTCCAAATCCCTCAGATTCCACTGCTGACGTCAATCAATTTTGCAGATGGCATCTGGTTTATCTAGCAAAAGGTGCTGCATACCTTGCAGACGAGATGGAGGAGAATAAGTCAGAGGCAAAGGACCGCTACAGGGTCTCACCCGCCTTTCAAGGCCTTTGCGGTGTTCACATCTGACGCCGTAAGAGAAGCTTGCGACAAAACGCTCATTGGACCATCAACAGGCCATGGTAAGTCCTCTGGGGAGGAGAGCGATCGTCAGGCAGGCAGTTTTAGCTCCCTCCAGTTCTGGAGAACGAACTCATCCCCAACATCAAACGCGAGATTGCCACTGTCTATTGTTAAGTCCCATCCTCACATCCCCCACTTAGTTCATCATTTTCAAAATTTGCAACCCCATGAGGACGTTTCTTCCTACTTGGCGAGACAGAAACAATGTCATGAAGACAACTACCCCCAGAGCCCACTCTCCCTTTGCCCACCAAACTGCCTTGGGCTGGGCCGTGATTGCCTCAGTCTGTCCGCAGCATCGTGTGGACAGCCAAAATAAGACAGTAATAATCACAAAAGTCAATCATGAACACGTCCGCTCATCAGTTGCCCGTCCTTCCTCCTTCTCTTATGCAACCGTAGGGCGCAAAACTTGGCAGGACACACTTCAAGGAAATGTGTCATTAAACTCTCCAGACGACGACATGACTGGACTTCCTCTAGAAGATCTGCAGTTTCTCAAGAACATGACAGCCGCCATCCATTTGAATAATTCTGGACATTGGGAGGTGCCCCTTCCATTTAAAGACCTCCTCCCATCAAACCAAGCTGCTGTTTTCAAACGCACCAAAAAACCCACTGAAACAAGGTTCAAGTGCTACATGTCTCGTCGTGTTCCTTGTCAATTCAATGTCGGACCCTAGCCAAAGGTAGCACATGTTAAGTCACAGGAAACTAGCTTACCAGAGTGTTTGACGGCCATGCAGAAGAGCTTGCACAGTGGACATGTCGAAGTAGTACCCAAACCCAGGAAAGTGTTGATGGCTCCCAATATTTCCAGTGACCCACCAAAGGAAGGTAAAGGTACGCTTGGTGTGGGACAGCCCCGCCACTTATCATGGAGTGAGCCTCAACTCACAGTTACTGCAAGGCCCAGATCAAAACTTTCACGGCGTTCTAATGCGCTTTTGCGAGGACAAAGCGGCATTCAGAGCTGATGTCGAGGGATTGTTTCATGCATTCCTTGTTCCCTCCAAAACATCGGGACTTCCTATGATTCTACTGGTTAGATTCAAATGATCCTACTAAACCCCTTGTGGTATTTGGGGCTATTCCAACATCTTTGGGAACAAGCCCAGCCCCCCCATTGCCATCTTAAGACCGCGCCACTCGATCTCTGCCTTTCCTAATGCTTTCCCTCAAGTCGGAGTGCATCAGATCACGGTTTTACGTGGATGACGGTCTTGGCAGTGCTGACGGCTCTCAGACTGCAATTCAAATTCTGCAAGGGGCTAGGGACGTGTTGGGAGCATTCAATATCCACTTACATAGAATTGCGTCAAATAGCTCCAAAGTTCTCTGAGCCATCCCAACGGAGGAACTTGCTCAGGACCTGCTTTAAGTCACAAAGGACATCAATCCTTTCCACCAAACCCTGGGAAATTCTTAAAACACAATAGAAGACAACTTTCTTGTTCAAATTATTGTCGCAAACACCCCATTCACTTGAAGGGTTGTTCTGTCAGTGATCAATTCAATCTAACCCATTGGGGTTCATGAGTCCAATCATACTTCCAGGTCGTCTTCTACTACGACCCCTCTTGTCCCCTCGTTCAAACAAGGGAAGGCCACCAATATTTGGGACGAATCCCTGCCCATCGAACTTCTGCCCTAATTGACCAATTGGCTTGCAAGCCTACCACAAGTTAGTTCTGTCAAAGTACCACGTAGCATTGTACCACCTTCAATTGGCACCGTGGTATTTGGGGAACTGTGCGTGTTCTCTGATGCCTCCCAGGACATAGGGCATGCAACATACATTCGTTCTACTAGCTGTTATAACAAGATGAACATTGCGTTGTCACTGGCTGCTCCCAGGTTGCTCCAAGATCTGCCAATTCAGCTCTGGAGGCAGTCACAGCAGCCCAAGAGGTCATGTTGGAGCTCAGTTTGACAATTCACGCCCATATAATTTGACATGGGCAGTCTCGTTGTTTTAAGCCATATTCATTTTCTGTCGCTACGTATCTCGTCGTGGGTCCCTTATCAATTCAAATTCGGACCTTAGCTACCGGGTGTCGAGGATAAGATTAGACAAATTTGTCACTTTCACATAAAAGCATCATAAATTTCTTAAAAGGTAATTTTGAGAGCTAAAATTCTAACATGTTATAGATTAGACTACGTAAAATTGACGTTATTTTTTGACATTTTTTTTATTTAAAGCTAAGTTTTCGAAATATGATTCTTTTGAAGCAATCACTTTAGCCAATCTGGTCCGAAAACAGTGACAAAAAGTGCGGATTTTGGCTGGAGAGAATTTTCAATGGTTGATCAATTCGGTGGCCAAGAACTTTAGTTACAGGGGGCCTTTCTTTGCAAGTTTCTTTCTCAACATAGGACCACACAGCATAGTCCAGAGTTTTAAGATCTGGAGAATTTGGGGGGGACATAGTTTTGGCCTCCAAAACAGGATTACCTCATTATCCCAGTAGGAGATTGTCCTTTTGGCTGAATGAGCAGGAGCAAAGCCTTGTTGCTATACAAAGGGCCGGTTTTATGCTAATTATCTCTTCCAGGGTATCACTGTAGACTTGAAAACCTCAATTTAGGCATCTGCATTAAGTCAAATCCTTCTGGCAACCAGATTGGAGATCCAATCCAATGCATCACATTGGTTTGCTTGGAACTGCCTTGATGCATCTTTTTATTCCAGCTACCACTCTTGGATATCTAACTGCTGGTGTTCTTGCTTTCCTAGGAGGGAGATTACGGTCACCTTGCCAATCAAGACAGTTTTTGACATCATAAATCGTCTGGCGGCCACTTTAAGGTTCCAACTTACTTCTTTAGAAGTGTATCCCGCACACAGCAAAGCTACAATGGATTCTCTTTTTGCTTTCCTAGATTTCAGCTTTGAATTTTTTGTATTTTTGTTTACATAAATGAAAAGAGCGGACAATGACAAAAAAATGATATAAAAATCACGCAAACATGAAAGATTTCAAGGATTTTAGAGAGAAAAAACTGTGTGTCTAATCTTATCCTCGACACCCGGAAGTTGTAGCATATCTCAACCCAACTTAATCCTACAGACGCAGCTACACGCCGCCATACGCCAAGCACCCTTAAAAAAATCCACGTGATTACTGGGGCCCACAAGTGCAGGGCAAAGCCACAAACCCAAAAGATCACGGGAAGAAGAAAACGATGCAAGAGGTTTGGCTTCTCCACAGCTGGTTCCAGCCCTATAAAAGATCCTAGTGGCCAATGCAAGACCAAAGCATAAAGTATTCTCACCGACCCGGCCCAAAACAAGATCCCGCTCCCGGCTCTCATCCGTGGGCGGGATGGAAAGTGAGGGATATGTTGAACTCCTCCCTGCACGTGCTCAACACACGTCAAGCAATTAGCAAGGAAATGTATCCCCCCAGAAACAAGTGACATGACATCAATTTGCAATCAGACACCATCAAGACCACTCCTACCTCAACATAGGGCGTAAATTCAAACGCTCTCTCATACACATCTGTCCTCATTGTGCAATTTTCTATTAACAAATTAGGTTTGTTAACTTTACTGTTAAAATTACTGTGGCTACTTGTTCGGAATGTCTTTATTTCCGCCCTTCCCATCAACCTGAGCCCCTCATCCAAGATGATCTACCTACGAGACCTTTCCAAGTTGTTACGGCGGATCTTTTCACCTGCGATGGAAATGATCACCTAGTCTACAGTTGCGGGTTGTGTGGATTTCGAACTATCCTAAATCCTTCCTATCCTTCATCTCAAATCATGAAAGATTTTCTGGGATTATTTTCTACATTCATTGGTGTGACTAACGTCCTACGTACGAACAATGGACCTCAATTTGCCTCGTCACAAATCGGTCAATTTCTTACCAAATGGGGCGTCCAATGGAAACCGTCATCACCATACTACCCGCAAAGCAACGGGCACGCAGAAGTCATGGTGAAGTCTATGAAATATATGTTGGCCAAGACGGGAGGAAACATTCATTCTGGGGAGTTTGCAGAGGCGTTACTCGGATTCCGGGTCAGTCCTCAGAACGATGGTCTTTCCCCTGCTCAGAGAGTATTTGGACGGCCCTTTCGCTTTAAATTCCAGTTCTGGAGGACATTCTCATGACAGCAACAAAAGAGGAGGATTTAGATCGAGCTGAAGCAAAACGAATCAAATTGGATCGATCCCGCAGGATCTCTTGCAATCAGCCCTCTCACCATTTGAATATAGCCGATCATCAGAGACAAATCATCCTAAACAACCACAGCTGCTGCCGGTCTGGCAGCTTGGCCCAGAGGCCAGCGGGTCACTGTCAGGTGGTAATGTTTTACCACAAGGATGAAGGCATGCACCTACAGGGCTTATCAGAGAAAAGTCACTCCAACCAAGCCGCTTGAGCCACTGGAGGCTTTGCTTTGAACACATTTTGGTAGTTGAGCAGCAGGGTGTTGGACTGATCGAGTTCGCTTGCGTTACTCAGTTTCAACCAAGGCAGACAAACGAGCCACCAACTCACTGGCTCCCTGAATTTGGAACTTGATTTTGAGAATCACGTAACTAAATGTGTTCAAAGCCAATCCCCATCACACACACCAAGCAGCCGCGAGGGAGCCAAAAAAATATCAGAAACCTCATGAGTGTTGTTTCTCTGACTAGCCCTCTACATGCACCGGTTCCCCACTCATCTATCGGCGTCTGCTGCCCAGTGCATAGAGCAGGATTCTGGGATGCAGTCGTCTCCTCACCTCTCGCCTCATCCATCTCACCACGGTGGTGAAAAAGCCTTATCAAGTTTTGAGAGAAATACGCGATCCCATCCTAGCATTTTATTATATCTTGCAAATGCATAAGAAGCACTTTTTATCTTATCGCTTTACTGAATTATTGCTCCCATTAAACGCTTTTATGCCTCAAAAATAATAAGACTCATTTTGATATCTCTGCCAACCTTTTCAAGCACCGTGTCGGTTGTCTCACTTGTGAGACAGGACGGCTAAGTCAGCAAGCGAGTGACAGAGCAACTCAAGAGCATAAGAGAAAGAGTCAGCCCAGGGTGGCCAAATCTACAAAGCAATTTAAAAGCTCTTCTGGGAAGTGTTGATTGGACACAAATTGGTCCAATTCATGTCATTTAATTTACGCTAACTTTGCGGGGCGTTCTAATACTAGAAGAAATCAATCAATTTCCTTCAGATCTTGGAGAGTCTTGTACCTATTCTGGACACCCTGACACCAACGCATCGGAATTTGAAGCCAGCGCTGCTAGTGCTACAGCCATAGATAACTTCATATATAGATCGATCAAGGGCTCTGCGATCGCATGTTTTCGTCTCAGCTGTCGCTGGTGGAAAAAATGTTCCATTCGTAGTCAAGCTACTTAGGACAACTATGGTGCAAATTTGAATCGTCGACGGCTCGTCCAAATTCAGAGTAGAAACCCCTAATAAGACTCCTTGTCAAGCAATTGCTCTTGTCCAGCACGCTTCATAAAACGGGTTTGAGTAAGTTGTCCGACCACATTTTCAAGAACGAAATTTTGAAGAG
>NC_081441.1:6000558-6002558 GCF_007210705.1 Tigriopus californicus | reverse complement strand
CTTCCCGAATAAATCTTATATAGTTAAGCCACGGCATTGATCATTCCGGCTCCCCACATCAAAACCTCAATCCGGGAAATGCTATTGAATGGGGTGATTGAACCCCAAAACGGCCCGCCAGACTGGGTTTCCAATCTGGCAATTACGTTCAAGGGGGAAGGGACCCTTCGAATTTGGATACTTGGCAATCTGGAGGTAGGTCACAATAAACTCGGACCACAAGCCCGAACATTCATGGTGTTTTGGGACACACGGCTGGGCTTGATTACCTCAAGGGCTCGGACAACCCGGCAGACTACCTTTCGCCGCCCATGGCAAAGCCTCTCCAAGGACATGAGGGCAGAGGCCGACGAAACCGAGAAACTCCTATATCCCAATGACGTTTTACCGACCCTGGGAACAGAGCAGATCACTCAAGCTTGGGCCAAGTGCCCAGACATTACAAGAATTCGACATCAACACCAAAAAGGTACAACACCCTCGAACTGGGGCGACCTCCCCCATACAAATCCGTTTTCCGGGAAATGACTCTATCACTGCTCAGGAACGCCCTGAGATGAGGGCGACGGGTGGTACCTACGCACACCAGAACCGAGCTGTTGAGGTTGGCCCACGGCGCGGCCCACCTGGGTATCGTTTCATTAAAGAGGACGCTCAGGGCCGGATTCTGGTATCCTGGGATTGATCAAGACGCCCAGAACTTCGTGGCAGAATGTGAGAAGTGCCAACCCCACGTCTCCAAAAGATTCAAGGTCAGGCCACGTCCCGACGAAGTCCCACCCCACCCTTGGCACACGGCAACAGCGGACTTATTTGGTTCTACGGCAGGGGGATGCCACCTGGTTGTGGCGAGATGCAGCAGCTCGAGATTCCCAGAGGCCGTCATGATCCGCAAGCCATCAGCTGGACTGACTATTGGAGCCCTACGGGCGATCTTCGACCACTTTGGGTATCCTCACAACCTCAGAACGGACAATGCAGCCATATTCCTGGCACTGGAGTGCCTACTTCCCCATACCTACTACATCGGGACCACATCAAACTTGTGTTGTTCCCCTAAACGCGAATGAATACCAATCAAAATGAAAGTTGTTTTGAAAAATAATTTTCTCTTGTCAAAAGAAATTTATTGTCCTCATCACCCTCCAAAACTGAATCATTTGGAGTGGCGGTAAACAATTTTGACAATGAACGAGAAATTTGGTCATACTTTCATAGTGTCAAAACACGAATGGCACTTCTGCCAAGAATTCAACAAACAGAATAATTGCACCGAAAAACCATGGACAATTCAAGTCTCGGTGCCTCTGCGCAGTTTAAGTTCTAAGTGTAAGTATTTTTTTGGTGTAATCCAGAATGACGATTCACTGCATGAGTCCTCATAATCAGTTTCATATGCCTACAGTGCTGAAGAAGAAAGTGCAGTTTACGAGAGAGTAAGCCAAGGGTTATATCAGTAAGTTTCATCATAACCCACAAGTTTTGGCCCCCCACATGCAAACTCCTGGGCCCCCCTCATGGGGGATATGCCCCATGACATTAAACATATGCCAGGAAGGATAAAGAGCACGAATCTGAGCAAGTTCAATCGACAATGTGGCAAATTGACAGACTTTCGTTGAAACTTCTTCTGGTTTCAAATACTCGTATAGGGATTTACTTGTAAATTTTTAAGCAATAATTGAGCCTGTTCTTGAGCAAAACTTGTAACATCATGTCAAGCAGGGCAGAAAATATATATTTTTTTCTAGTTTCGTGTTAAGGAAGCGAGGGCTACGTTTTGATATTAAAGCTATGACTGAGCACGATCCTGCCCATGATTTGTGGCACCGAGGCAGGGCTCTTTTTTTCACATTTCGAAATGATCAGGATCATTTTCAATTGAATTGAGCCCCATGACATTAAACATATGCCAGGAAGGATAAAGAGCACGAATCTCAGCAAGATCAAGAAGAAAACCGGAATTACNACATGATGGGCAATCCAACAACTTTGCGATT
>NC_081441.1:5936474-6000388 GCF_007210705.1 Tigriopus californicus | reverse complement strand
TCATTGGCGACGAGGATTCAAGACCCACTGACAGATATGTCATTGTTAAATGTGGACGCGGGGAACCCCGGGGGATCCGTCCGAGGGACGCCCAGATCCACCACGTTTCGATCACTCTACACACGCTGACAACGACCGACTCGAGGCCCTTGACTCTGGTTGGACGGCTTTGAAGCCTATTGTGAGGCCTTTTATGGCCATGATGGCCCCCCGCCATCAGTCGAGCCCATAGCCAATAACCAATGGAAACGATTGCTCAGAATAGCTCTAGCACCAACAACCATATCCATCGTCCGCAACCGATTTTTGGATCTGAAGGATGATTCTGTAACTTACAAGGCAATCGTCGAACTCCTCAAGCACCAATTTGGCAGCCTCAAATCAGAATACTCTACAATGAACGCTCTCCTAGACACACGCAACAAAAAGCCAGGAGATCATTTTCATCATTCTTTGATAGAGATATCGCGTGTTTAGATTTAACGGTAGGAACCTAGGATGTATTTGCGGTTAGAATAGATACGATACATAATAGATAATGACATGTATCTAAATATAAATATATGTATATATATATTACCCCGGAGCACGTGGGTTGTCTCTGTGCTGATTGTCCAGCCACGAATCACTTTTGTGCCTAGTTTTGGCCAGATTGAGGTATGTCTGATGGGGAGTAGGTGTTAATTGGGTTTGGAGGTTGCGCCGGTTTGTTGTTTGCTTTTGCGGCGATTTTGGATTGTGTCAAGTTCGAGTCTGGTTGAATCATAGCTCGACGATTTCGAGCTGGGCTGAGCCAGAGCCTAAACCCTGCTTGAGGTGGTTTGGGCCAAATTCGTTTCAGCAGTTCGGTCTGGGCTGAGCTGTGCGCTAGCCCAGACGCAGCCCATTACATCTCTACTCGGCAGTACCTTTTTTTGCTCAAGCTGAGAACCCTAACTTAGGTCTTTCAAGCTAAATAGCTGAGTTGCATCAGAAACACACAACAAAAATGTCGACCTACGACCTACCGGGTTAATATTGAATGTTAACAAATATGTCATCTGGCATAATATTCAATTACTTGTTATCAAAACCTATTTGATATTCAAGGAAAGTTTGATAAAAAATCCTCTCTTCCCCAAAAATGCATTCGTCATTCTCGAGCAGTCTAGCGTGTCTCTCTAACTTGGCCGAATTTCAAACTTATTTCAGCGAACCTGATTCATCGTCAGCTTCTCATGTTTATTGGGATAAACATCTTGGTCACGGATCAGAAAGACCAAAAGGAAGAAGAAGTCACTTTCCAGTTTCGAGATATGGCATCCTCGCCCTCCCAAGAAAGACCATGTCCCTCTGAAGATCCAGCGGGTGCAAATAGCGAGGATGAGAATGATTCGGAGGAACCCTTGGAGCGATTGCTCAAGTCCCACCGAAAGGAACGAAAAGATCTCCAAGCCCAAATTCAAGCCCTAAAGAAGTCGGCGAGCAAAGGGGATAAGAAGAAACGCAAAGACCTGGTGGAAGAGGTGGCCACTTTGGAACGGGCCTGTGTCCAGCGGCAAGAGCGGGAAATCCAGGACTTGCAAGAGGCTCTGAGCTCACAGTGTGTGGTATCCACTAGCACTGAGGGGCCCAAGTCGGAGGAAGTAAGTAAGACCATCAGCATACCCTCACGTTTTAAATTTCCTCAAGGTAGTAGTACGCTTCACTTTATTGCCATGGGAGGAGGCCAAACGAGGGCAAAATGCGGTCTCATCTTGGTATTTTGTCTTCCCTTCCTACAGAGTCATCCAGATTCTGAGCCCGCCAATCAAAAGCGAGTGTCCAAGGCCCAACGGAGGAGGGAGAAGACCGCGGAAAAAGCGCGCATTCGACTCGATGCCATAGAGAAGCAAGAAGAGGAGAATAAGGAAGGATCCCGTCAAAAAGAAATTCAAGCCATTCAAGACAGTCTACGTTCACGAGATTTGGCATTGTACGATATCTCATCGGATGGCGATTGTCTTTTTGCTGGTGTGCGGCATCAACTGATTTCCAAGCAAGCCAGAGAAATGAGTATTCGGGAGTTGCGGGAGGGAGCCACGAGCGTTCTTAGGCGGAATAGGGATGATTATTTGCCATTTCTGATTGCTATGGACTCGGAGAGCGTGAAAGAGAGCGATCCCATGGAACATTATTGCCACATCATGGAATCGACGTCAGCTTGGGGTGGCGATATGGAGATTCGAGCCCTCTCCGATCTGCTAGAAACGCCCATTGAAATTATCCAGTGGCAAGGTGCGCCAATTCACTTTGGTAGTCAATTTGATAAAGCGCCACTGGTTCTAACTTATCATCGGCATATATATGGATTGGGAGCCCACTACAATTCAACAATCTAGATGTGATGTTATTTTTAATCTTCATGAATATAATAGTCGGTCGAAACTGTGAGTGTGAGTTTTCGTGTTCAAAATGTATCGCGATCAATTCAGAGTAACGCGTTTGATACCTTGATTGCCAAGACTAGCTACAGTACCGAATTAGTGGAGAGCATCCGCTATCCAATTTGCGAATCCTTGTTCGATCCCTGGCCTGCCAAGTTCAAGACCACTTGAACCTGATATTGATGGAAAGCTTCACGTAGGCATTAATAACTCCAAGCATTTTGCCAAGGGTTTCTTCAGGTTGACCAGATTTTGAGAAATTGGCTGGTCTTTTAGAAAGAACTCGAGTCCAGACCCGTCAAAAAAGAACATTTATTTTTATTTTGCAAGAAAAGTCTTCTTACTTGACCAACTCTAGTAAAAGACTCGAGTCCACTGCTGAACTTGAGCCTTTTGCCGGACTTGAGTCCGGCGACAAAATCAAGGGGCTAGTTGAGTCCGACTTCTGCCGGACTCGCCCCAGCACTACATTCCATCTTAACTTTCTCTACAACAAAAGTGGGGCTAGAGCTTTGGGTTAGAGAGTCTACTGGAATACGTTTGAGCCGGCATGGGCAAGTGCCTGGTTTAATAAATAGTAATGATCCTGATACATATTTATTAATTTTATTAACTAAAATAAATTAATAATTTCAAGCTTGGCATTGTCTATCATATTTTGATGTTAAGTAAGCTAGTACACTAGTGTCACAAACTGCATCTTTCCCAGTCTGTAAAGAATGCCCAAGGCAATAGGGCATGTTCAGTGAAGAAAATCCAAGGAAAGTCTTGTGCGGTGCCTCGCTCTCTTGGTGCGTTTCTCACTTGTCTGCTTTTAGGACTTAGCTTGCCCAAGGAGACAGTCTATTCTCTTGCCACAGACTTCTAGAGAGGTGGACTGCAAGCAGAAACAAAAGTTTGGCTTATCCTAAACCATTCACTTTATTGAAAATTAGCACTAAGTAGGATAAACAATATCTAGTTCAATAGGTGTACTTAGCCAAAATTGAGCTATACTTAGGCTACTTAGGAAATAGGGTGAAAGTTATCTACTAATCACAACATGAAATTTGAAAATTCAGCCTGCTCTATGTCTAAAGCATGCTAGATCTTACTATGCATGAAACACCTGCTATAGAGCTTGTTTGCAGTAGTACAATTTGGCCTCGTTTATTTTTATTCTAGAGGGGTTGGAGGCTGGAGTAATCATCAGCACTCTTCAGTAATCTTGGGCGGTGTCTTGGAGTGTCCCTCACCAGCAGATTTCCAAGAAGGTTACCTCATGCCCCGCCCTTCTGCCCTCCCTTTGAGAGCACTTCATTCAGAATACTCTGTACAGCCCCTAACCAAAATTCACCCTCTTAGAGACTGCTTCACACTTCACCATCATTTGTGCCGACCCCTCCTCCTTCCATTTCCTTTGTCAGTTTGGTGATGCCCACTCTGAAATAGTATGACTAAAGACCATTAGATATCAATGTGCTGGATTGCGCCCTCTACAGAGCAATCTCTAAAGCTCGAAATCGAACTTGATCGCGCTAATGGGATACCCTCGCGGGGTTTCGTGAACGCAAATTTTGAAATGCGACAGCACTAAATTTTGCCCAGTCGCATTTCAAAATTTATTGCATTCAAGGGCAAGTGCGAGTGCAGGTTGGGTACAATGTTGGTCTTCATTCTCCCTCATCAAAATGCTGAAAATCTGTGTTAACGTAATACATTCTTTTTGAATTTCCTTTGTTTCATTTGTCATGTAAATCGCATTGTCCAGTCTGATGGTGGCATCGGTTTTTGCCTTTGTCTATGTCTGTTCGTGAGATACATTGATAGTATGTCGTGTCCAAGCGCTATTCCGAAAGAATGTTTCGAACTTAAAAGCCATCGCCTCTAAATTGATTCTGTTACCTTCAATCTTCGGGCCGGTATCAATCAAGTGTTAGAAACAACGCCAAAATATTGCGAAAACTCATAACAGGTCTTGAGGCTACCCGATGCTAAGCTCTTTCTTAGTGGGTTGCCCTTCGTTTTGGGTTCGCTGTATAAGTCACTATTAAGTTGTGGCAATTGTCCCAAAAAGTCTCGGTTCTTTGAACAGGCTCCCTGAATCGGGCTTTGCCGATCAGGGACTCTGAAATCTTGAGGAATTCAATCTTTCTTAGCAGTGTCAAACAGTTCGTCTTCTCAAGTTTTGACAAATCTGGAGCAATATCAAATGTAGGCGAGAAATAGGATTACCAGTGGTACATGAATCATCCCGGCTTGACTCTCAAAAGCAATCTCCCAGAGTAGTTTAACTCCCTGGCATTAGTGTTGCTTTAGCCGACGAAAGCAATTCGGCAGCCCTGAGTTGGGCAACTGCTGGAAGAAGAACTGAGGAGTGAGGATTCCAATCGCTCCTCTTATTCTTCTGCTACTTCTCTTGGTGGTTCCACTACAAGAACTACTACTGCTACTACTACTACTACCATCACTTTGTGGACAAAATTGCATTCATTCAGTCAGTCCGTCAGTCAGTCATTCATGTTTTCCTTGGCATGTAAATCTGGACTTTCAGCTGCGTGATTTGAGGTACGTTTGGACGTGTGTCTACCTACAGTCTTCCCAGACTTGGGAAAGACTATCTTGTTTGAACCTAGTAGTAGTACGTTCCATACCAAGCCAATCAATCAACCATGGTTTTCCGTTTATGATGAATCTGCCAGAAGTTGCAGTTCCATTGAGAATCATTTGTTCTCGTAGTTAATTCTTATTGGAATTCGACACACCAGACTTCCGTGCGTAAGAGAAGCCACGTATTTTATTGGCTATCTTATGTATTTACCTAACGTTCAATACGTCCTTCCTTTCTTCCCTCCATCTCTATCCATCCATCCATCCATCCATCCATCCATCCATCCATCCATCCATCCACCCACCCACCAGTATAGAAGGGTAGGTACTTTTAACCTCAAATGATCGGATTCCCCACAAGGAACCCATAATCCTCGGACTCTAAACTTAAACGCCGAGTCCACCTTCGATCGAGAGAAATTGACGTATCAAAAGGGTAACCAAATAATGTTTTTAATGCAAATGATGCGAATGCAAATAGAGTGGTGTACAGAGTGGTTACAGCTTTTCGTATGATTGAATGTTATTCATTTTCTCCTAGAATTTCCAAGAAGAGTCTTTTTACTCGACCTGACTGCCGCAGTAAAAGACTCAAGTCCGCACTCGGCGAGTCCGGCAAAAAGTCAACTTATCAAAGGACTCGCCCCAGCACTAGTAGGAGTACTACGTCTGTCGCAAAAGAAGGCATTTTATATTGAGTTTACAGATTCACGCCACTATGAATGACTTTTTACGGACTATTTTATTTTAATGTAAAAGTGATCAAAGAAAAAGTATGGCCAAGCAGGTTTACATAACACCCCTCGAAGATGAGTGCGGCACTCTGAATTTTGGCATTTGATTCAGGGAGAATTAAGACGAACATCCCTGCACACTTGTATTGTGATCCAATTGAATTTTCTACTATCAAGTGAGTTGTGCTACAAAACTCAAAAAATGTAATTTTTGTTATAGTTGTGTCACTGAACTAATATCTTGGCTCAATATTAGAAATGTGTTTGCTTCAGCAAGCCGACAAATTGAAATAAATGGCAAATATGCTTTATGCCCAGAGCAAGTTGTCTGTGATGTTTGTTTAAATTCACCCTCCAACAAATGCCCAAAATGAGGTGCCGCGCTGCATTTTTCCCTGAATTTCCTTTACTTCAAATGGCTAACACAAATGTTTTGGGGATTTTCAGACGACATTGCATCTAAATTGACCTGACCTCAAAATTAAAGCAACATATGTAAAAATGAAAGTCCCTGAAAGCCTGAAAAACTTCAAACTGCAAGAAACAGACTCCTTTTGCAACAAGCATCTACAACGGGATGGTGTGATCCCTAAAAAATTGCAAGGTTTTTTTAAATTGAAACCACAATCCCATGTTTTCAAATTTTCATAAATTTAAGAAAATACCTTTAATGTGTAATTTTGTTATGATTCACCGGACACACAATCTTTAGAAGAACTGAGGGATTTTACGTTAAAATGCACCTCAAAATAATTTAAACCGAAGGTCTTTTGTACTAAAAAATGAAACCCAATTATTTAGACGAATTCAAGATACTAGAGCAAATTGCAAGAAATGCTCCTGTCGCTAATTTTGCTTCAAATTATTTGTTACAATGAAGAGTCCACTAATCAGGAAATGACATATCCATACCCACTTTTGTTAAGAGACAAAAAGAACATCTTTTACGGGTGCTGTGCTGAATCAAATCAAGTTGGCAAACTTCAATCTAGTGACGATTTATGTTCAAGTGTCTGCATGCTCAATGTTTCTTAGCCAAAATCCAGGACTGACACCCGCTGCCCTAGGGAGTGCTCCATCTTGCACAAGAACTTGGATCATGCCCAAGAATTGTGAGGAGGCCATTTTGACGGCGCCTACCTGAAAAATACAGAGTGATCCTTAAAACTGGAGCTGAGTTGCAAGAGTTGGAATTGTGGTTTTAGGTGAAGGGACAAAGAGACACCACTCTTTTTTTCATAGATTTATTCAATTGAGATGAAAAGAAACCCCTGGTGACTAAGGAGCGCCCAAGTTGTGCCCACCACCCCAAAAATTAGTTGTCTGAATCAAGCATTTAATAACTTGATGGAAGCGTCAACTTTTTAGTCCTAACTGGTCCAGACACCAATTGAAGGACATTGAAAAGATAAAGGTAGTAATCCAACCCTTTTATGAAATTGTGCTTCTCAAAGGCTTTTTCCACGCTGCAATGTGACTTGTTTTAGTGCTTCATAATTTCAAGTAATAGATTTTTAACACTGTAACGGGACTACGGAAATTATGAAGTTTTGAAGATCTGCCCTTTCTAAACCTTGATATCCCAAACAATCGACTTATCTCCGTAGCTTTGGTTGAAAAAAAAGGACTCGCGTTTATCTCTAAGAATTATTGCCAATTTATTCGAGTGACCCTGCTTGCTTGCCTTTGAATAAAGTGAGCAAACGCTTCGGAGCACGAAGTATGGAAAAGAGAGGGGTTTGCTCTTGCCAAGAATTGCAAATATGTTAGAAGCTTGTTCCGAATTTTGTGGATTATACGTGGTGACAATATCATCATTAAAGACGATCAATTTCGCTTTTTGTTCAAGACGTTGTTGTCTCATCTGAACAGGCTATTGAAAGTTCGTTCCTTTTTTTTCCAGTGTGCGGCATATCCCTTCAGTTCTGCTTCATCAGGAGAATGAGTGTTATCTTTACAAACAAGAGAAAGCAGAATGATATCTTTACCTTCAGATAATTGAAGAAAACCATCATCAAATTGTGCTCGTCATCGTGTTTAATCGACATTTAATTCGTGTTCATAAACAAATGACTGTGATCATGACTTTAGTGACGTACAATTGAAGTTGCGCTTGACAAAAGGTGTTTTTTTGCAAACGCGATCATCAAAGTGTGCGATTTCCTTGTCAGTTGCATCAAGTACCATTTCACAAAATAAGTTAAGCGAAACTCTAACATTTTTTGAACATAGGTTCATCCACCTACAAATACTTAAAACTCATTCAAGATGGGCAAGCAGAATAGCAAATTGAAGCCGGAAGTTCTTGAAGACTTGAAACACAATACCGAATTTTCCGACGCGGAGATTCAGGAATGGTACAAAGGATTCCTGAAAGATTGCCCTAATGGACAGCTCAGTGTTGAGGAATTTAAAAAGATATATGGCAACTTTTTCCCATATGGAGATGCCTCTAAATTTGCCGAGCACGTCTTCAGAACCTTCGACGCCAATAATGATGGTTCCATCGACTTCCGCGAGTTCCTGTGCGCCCTCTCCGTCACTTCCAGAGGCAAGTTAGAACAAAAGCTGAAATGGGCGTTCACTATGTACGACTTGGATGGAGATGGGTTCATCACCCGTCAAGAAATGCTGGAGATCGTCACAGCCATTTACAAGATGGTCGGTTCAGTTATGAAGATGCCCGAAGATGAATCGACGCCGGAAAAAAGGACAGATAAGATATTTCGTCAAATGGACAAGAACATGGATGGCAAGCTATCATTAGAGGAGTTCATAGAAGGAGCCAAAAGTGATCCTTCCATTGTTCGTCTTCTTCAGTGCGATCCTCAATCCTCTCATTAATCACTTCCCCAAAAGATAGATCACCTTCGCTTCATTGATCTAGACTGAAACAAATTCCATTGTTATGACGTCTAATTGTATTGGTAACGAGAAGGTATCATCGCTATCCAGCTTGACAACTTCAGTGGTTTTATCGTTAAATGTAAATCATTCATCTTCAGATGAACTCTCAATCAGCTTTTCGGATTGCATTGTTACGAATTTTTCAAAAGCTAAATGAAAAGGAGAGGAGTTTTGATAGAAACTGATGAAGGAACTGCGCCTTGCATACAATACTAATGAAAGCAACACATCAACCAAAGATGACAGCTGAGCGGCATAGTACCTTAGGGTATGATTCAAAAGATCTTTTTTTTGTTTTGTTGATATTTTTGTGTTCGAAATGTAATCTTCTGCTTCAATTTTTGAAGATTTTTGAACCATACCTCGTGAATTGCTCACTAATAGTCATAATGAACGATGGGGATGGAATGCACGTTGCCACAAAGAAAGCACGAATCCAAGTGCGTAAGAGAATATTATGAATTTTAGTCCTGAAATATATTACGTATAAAATTTATCTGGTACCCGACTTTGTACTTATCGATACGAAAAGAAGCCTGATTTTCTTTCATCATAACATACCCTTTGCAATTCATCCTTTATAACGTGTGAGCATTGGTCAGCTCTAAATTGATTTACTTTCTCATTCAGGTGAGAGACCGGCTTCGGAATTTCATGTCCTTCTTGGCCTGCCTTATCTACAACATGGAGCCGCCACAAGAGATTAATTCGAGTTTTTTGATTGCGTGACGTCTTAAAGGGAGACAAAAGGGAGGCAGTAAAATCGACACATCGGAACTAGAGACACCCTTTTTTTTATTCTCACATTAATAAAATCAGAAAAAGTTGGAATTCTGTAACGTCTCAATTTCAGATGTAGAGAAAATATTTCAAATAACTGATGTGCTCAAATTGGCTGTTTCCTTGTTGGTTTGCTTATTTGATTGACATTTGGGGATATTTAATTGTTCGCAAATATTTGATTCATATTCAAGTATGTTCTGTGTTGTTAAACCAACAAGACTTCAACAGCAAAGTAGTGAAGTTCATTTTTATCATTTTGTTGTTCTTTAGTCATTGCAAAATAATTACTTGTATTCAAAACTTCAGTTTCAGTGTTAGTGAGCTTATAAACAGGCAAACCAGGACAAAGGAGAGCTGTTTTCAAAATTTCACCCATCAAAAAGATTACTGGACATGTTCTTATTGCTAGCCTATTTTCAGGGCAACCAAGCTTTTTACAACCATAAGATATTTGTAGCTCTGTTTTGCTCCAATAAATCTTCAATGTACATGAACTGTTGAGAGAATTTTGCACACCTGCTTGAAGGAGCAATTTGGAACTGTAACCAATGGAATATCCACTTGCGGCTAATCGTTTCATGACAGGGTTCAATCAATTTAATTGTGGCCACCTTATGTAAGACTTGAGCTCCGCATTTAGAACAGGAATCGGGAAAGAAATTTCAGGAAGAAAAAAATAGTTTTTGCGTAACCTCTTAATTCTTCATGTTTCTCTGCTCCTTTTCGTTCGGATGGTCGTAAAAAGGGTGATTGTCAGTCGTAATACAATGTGCAGGAAATTTACGCATAAAATGAAGAAGAATGGTATGCCGAAGAAAAAGAATCGAAATTGAGATTTTTTCTGACATTTTACCATCTGGTTTTATCTTATCCTGTGATTGTTGTACCATGTACTTTGTCTTTTTGAGGCAACTGTTTTCTTCCTGCTTTGATGAATTTCAGACACCCTTGAATTTCATCACATTCTTCAAAAACATGTTCCATTAGATAGGGCGTAATCTATGCGAGCTATATTTCTATTTTTTTTTTCACAACTAAGAATATTCAGTGATGCAATATCTAACACAATCATGTCAGTGAGTCTTCAGCCTTCAAAATCTGAACTTTTGGCGAGCACAAGATCTTGTGAA
Organism: Tigriopus californicus; assembly: GCF_007210705.1. NCBI lineage: Eukaryota > Metazoa > Arthropoda > Copepoda > Harpacticoida > Harpacticidae > Tigriopus > Tigriopus californicus. The sequence continues at coordinate 5,989,840 of NC_081441.1, read as the reverse complement.
CTTGGTCCGTCAAAAGAGGGGCCCGTAAAGGGGCTATATTTGAACGTGCATTGTCTGATTTCTAAAAAAGACAGCACAAAAGTTAAGATCTTAGAAGAACTAGCCGTTGAGAGAGAGATTGCATTCATCTCTATAACAGAAACCTGGCTTCGGCCAGGGGTCTTAGATGAAGAACTAACCATAGTTGGTTTCAACTTAGTTCGTTGTGATAGGATACGCCCTGATAATCCCATATTCCCACATGGGGGCGTATGCCTATATGTTAGGAATGATTTGCACATTAGTCATGTACAAATGTCGAATGGAGAAGTAGAGGTCTTAGTTTGTCATATCCAAAGGCTTGATCTGTCTATTGTAACAATGTATAGACCCCTTCTTGTTCAGCAAGCTCTTTTACGTCAGCTCTCCAATTCACTGGAAATGAGTTGGACCTGGCAGTTTGCTCGAAGGGTTTCTTTGTAGGGGACTTCAATTTTCCGGCTAGCGTTGTAGAGTGGGAGGGTTAGTCCTGATGGGTATATTCCCATTTCGAAATCGACATCTCAGTCGTTCGAAAAGCTGGAAGAATTCGCGATCTTGGCGCAATTTCTCCCAGCACGTTGGTGTAGCCACTAGAGAGAAAAGTGTTCTCGACTTGGTCTTTTCCAATGACCCTGATCTGATCCAGTATGTCCATGTGACACCTAGTAATCTGTCAGATCATCATGTTCTTGAGATAGTGTCGACCATTACTCAAAAGTCGGCGTGCTCTAGAGTAAAACCGGTCAAAAAGGTCGGTTTGGTAAGTTCAAGTTCAAAGATGAACATTGGCCGTTGATTATAGAAAGATTAGAAGAACTTGACCTGATTTCAATTCTGAAACAGGAATCGTCCATAGATACGGTCATTGATAAGTTAGTTTCAGTTTTTAAGGAAGTTTGCTCCAGTCTAGCAATCTCTGAATGTGTTCCGAAAGATGGTACAGACAAAACATACACAGACAAAAATTCGAAAATATAAGAAGGCTTTGTTCAAAAAGAGTTGCAATCTAGCAAAAAGGCTGAAGAGCACTTCGAATCCAGTAATTGTGGCTAGTCTTCAAAAAAATTGAACGTAGTTCAGGGTAAGATTAAGGCCTCCATCGAATATGACCAGTTACAAACTGAGAGTAAGGTGGTTCAGGAGGTCAGGTCGAATCCGAAGGCTTTTTCCTCTTATCCGAACTCTAAGAGAAAAATGAAACACTTTTTTGGGCCTTTTGAGGTTGATGGGGAAGCCATTAGCAATGTAGAGACAATGGCTAACATGCGTGGAGATCAGTTCTCCAGTGTGTTTTCAACCCAACTGAGTTCGGAAGCAACAGCTCGTTGCTCTGAAGATGAGTCTGTTGAGATTGACAAGGTTAGTTAAGGAGAGCGTTTAGATGATCTTGCAGTCACAGATCAAGATACTTTAGAGGCCATCAGGGACTTGAGGCTCCCAAGTTCTCCTGGTCCTGATGGCGTGACATCTCAGTTTCTGATGAGATGCTCACAGGTTCTTGCTCCTGTTTTCTCGTACTTGATGCGTTGCATCCTGGACCAGGGCAAGTTTCCCTCTTCTCTGAAGCTAGCTCATGTTGTTCCAATTTTCAAAGGGGGAGAGATAAGTTGCTCCCCAGTAATTATAGACCGATTTCTCTCACTTCGAATTTTGCAAATGTACTTGAGAAGATCGTGAAGTTCAAACTTGTAGAATTTCTTGAGGTTAACTCCTAGCCAGCACGGGTTCCGAGCCAATTTTAGCAAAGTTGCCCAACTGATTGAGCATTTAGAGCAGGTCACTGAGGGACTGGAAAGACACGAGTCACTTGATGTTGTCTATCTTGAGTTTGCAAAGGCCTTTGAAAAAGTAGATCATGGCTTTTTGTTGAATAGACTTCATGCCATTGGGATCCAAGGCAAGGTTCTCAATTGGTTGAAACGTTTCATTTCTGGTAGGAAGCAATTGGTTAAGGTTGAGGGATCCCTTAATGACATAGATGATGTCTAGTCAGGTGTTCCCCAAGGTTCGATCTTAGGGCCCCTCCTGTTTATAATATTCATTGCCTCGCTTCAAAAACTTAGTATTACTGCCAGTTTCTTTTCTTATGCTGACGATACAAAGTTAGTTTCTGGTAGGAATGGCCAAGATTCCACTAGCCTTGCAAAGGACTTAGAGCGAATCTACGCTTGGTAGCTGAGAGTAATATGGCCCTGAACGGAATGAAATTCCGCTCAATGACATTTGGGTCAAATCCTTTAAATACTCCACTCTTGGATAATGGAGGTAAAGATATTGAGCAGGTCTCATCTATGAAAGATTTAGGTGTAGTCCTCCAAAATAATGGAAAGTTCGATGAGCATATCTTTTTTTTGGTTTGGTTTTGACGGGATTTTCTAACCGCTACAGGAATGTAATCCCCAGTACTATTAAAATGAAAGGTTATAATTCATCTATCAATTACCTTTCAATTTTTATATGATATTTGGTCTACCAACGAATTTGAGTTGGCAGACCGAGCTAGTCCTTGAATGTAGGGTTGATCTGATATGCCATCTAAAAATTTGTCCAAGTCTGACTTGAAAGATGCTACCGGATCAACAAGGCCTACGTATTCCCTACGAATATCAGAGGGAAGCAAATTAAACAATGAAGGAGCCCGAGAAAGAAGAGATGTGGACTTCATTGTTCGAACTAGCCTGGATTCTCGAAGGCTTGAAGGTGCTCTCAAAACGCACATTAAGCCTCTACGGTCACTAAAATTGACCTTAAACCCTGGGTTGGGACAAAGCTCATGGATACTTTTGAAGTCCTACAGTATCAGATACCTTTCGTACCTTCTCTGAACACTGTACAGTCCCAACTTTTTTAGCCTCTCCCAATACGAGAGCTCTCTCAATCCTGTGATGTTCCAAGTGAAACATCTTTGGACTTGTTCGACCTTTTGCAAACCTGCTGAACTCATTGGAGCCCAAATGGGTGAGGCATATTCAAGATGTGGCTGGACAATCGACTTGTACAAAGTTAGCATTGTATGTGTATGTATGTATGTATTTTGGGGGTGTATCCAGTGGTTTTTGGTTAAACGAGCATGAGAAAATATGGATTTTAAGGTTGAACTTAATAAGAGATGAATAGATATGGTTGTAAAATGTGGGTAGCCTCGCAATCTTCTTAAGCCATAGGGCTTGTTTTCAAGAGGTGGAATTGCATCTGAATCGGCAAAGTTCACAGTGGTAGTTTATGGTCCAATGTAGTGAACACTTCACCAGAAGGCATGGGATATGAACAGTTGGAGCGATTCCTCCTCCCTCGAACGTATCTGTCAGGCCCGGTGCATTAATTAGCAAAACATCAGGATGAGCTCAGATTACGTGTGTTTACAAGAGAAACAGTTCTGAACTCTGCATGTTATTGAATATGAGGACGTGATGATTTCTATCAAACCTTTGATCCATAGTTTGATTGAGTCTTTATTCGTCACCTTTTTAAAATCGTTTGCTTGGCCAAATTCATTCCAGGTCTTGGGGAAGGTATAGTGGGGTAGTTTCTGAAACCAGCTTAGACGGTAAAGTGGTAGTGAAAAGTAAATCTCACCATTCCTTTTAGTAATCTTTGAATATGAGTTTACAATGGAAGGGATTCTATCTTTTGTGCAAAGCAACATAAACTTTAGTTGTTTTAATCTGTCCAGATCATGGACCTTCAGAGTCTTCAAACGTTTAAAAAATTTACTAGAGTGTTCAGACCTCCTTGCTGACACAACCCAGCGAATTGCTCTCTTTTGTGTGGTCATAAGATGTTGTATTGAAGATGACTTGCCGAAATACTCAATTCCGTACTCCAAGCGACAGTGGATTATTGAGTTGTATAATAGCTGTCTCATTTGTGTGGGTAGTGCTTGTTTGGATAAAAAGAATGTAAAGAGACTATTTCGTACCGTTTTATTTAGTTTCGAAATGTGAACTTTCCAGTCCAATTTATCGTCAATGTAAAGCCCAAGAAATTTGACTGCCTTTTCAGCGTGTTTCGACCCAACCTGTTGGACTTTTATTTTGTTCACGTTAATATTGAGATTGACAGGCATGTTGTTGGGACTAAAAAATATCAACTTTGTTTTCTCCAGGTTTAAGGTGAGCTTGTTTATTTGCATCCAGGTTGAAACTCCCTCGAGCCACAGATTAGTCTCATGTTCTAAAGTATTTAAATTTGTGCTGAAGTGTTGGAGCGTCGTATCATCTACAAACATTGTGACTTTAAAGTTAGTTGCATATGGAAGATCATTGATGTATATTAAAAATAGAAGAGGCCCTGAGATAATACCCGGAGGTGTGATGCTATCTCTGGACTTAAACGTGCGATATATCCAACCACACATTTGAAAAGCTTTACTCACCTTCAACTGGATATGCTCATCGAACTTTCCATTATTTTGGAGGACTACACCTAAATCTTTCATAGATGAGACCTGCTCAATATCTTTACCTCCATTATCTACGAGTGGAGTATTTTGAGGGGTGGACCCAAACGTCATTGAGCGGAATTTTATTCCGTTTAGGGCCATATTACTCTTAGTAAACCAAGAATAGATTATTTCTAGGTCCTTTGCAAGTAATTGGANGTCATTGAGCGGAATTTCATTCCGTTCAGGGCCATATTACTCTCAGTTACCCAAGCGTAATTCGATCTAAGTCCTTTGCAAGGCTAGTGGAATCTTGGCCATTCCTACCAGAAACTAACTTTGTATCGTCAGCATAAGAAAAGAAACTGGCAGTAATACTAAGCTTTTGAAGCGGGGCAACGAATATTATAAACAAGAGGGGCCCTAAGATGGAGCCCAGGGGAACGCCTGACTTGACATCATGTATGTCACTAAGAAATCCCTCAACCTTAACCAATTGCTTCATACCAGAAATGAAGCTTCTTATCCAATTGAGAACCTTGCCTGGATCCTACTTTATCAAAGGCCTTGGCAAAATCAAATAGACAACATCAAGTGACTCGTGAATTTGTTGCTGAATAATCAAACTTTTTTGCTTTGTTACGTTTGTCCAAAACTCACAAGTTTTTGGTAATTGTAGATTTCGCCTAAATATATCACTATATGTCAAAGTAACACATGCCATGGCATTGTAGCAAACTGTATTATGGTTTAGCGTATTAAGAGTACATGACACCTTCATTATTTCTAAAATAAAAAAATAATACTCAATTTTCCACTTATCTAATATGAAAGGAAGCAATCTTCACTAGCACCTTTTGAAGTTCAATTCATTAATAATGTGAGGTTTATTTTTGACTTTTTTCGAGAAAATGCCGCGTAAAAGTTCGCACTCATTATCAAGCCAAATATGAAGTTTGTTGATTTTTTCTTCTATTTACAAACGGCTCAAAATTATTGTGATAGAGAGACTTAAAAACAAGATTTACAACAGTATAACCCTTCATGAACAAGATGTGTCCAGGAAAGACTCAGATCATGGACGGAGGAAATCAACAAATTTTGGAAGGAGAAAGAAAATCTCAAGGAAAAAAGAACACTTCCGATGAGGGTAATCTTTTAAAAGTTGCAAATTCGAATTTCAACATAGCAAACTTTACGAGATAAGAAGAGCTAAAAGAGAACAACTCACGGACTCCCACGCTCTTGATGGGGTATGATGGATCTTTTATTCAACTTTGGATCCTTTTCCCACCACTCTTTGACACTTCTGACAGGTTTCGACCTAACGCCTTCGGTCTCTTGTTCAGCACTAACAATAGCGAGCATATTCCAATCGTCCAATCGTCGGTCAATATCTTCTAATGGTAGATTGGCATTATTATAGGCGGTTTGCTTTAAACGGTGATTGCGATGGATGCGAAAGGTCCTACCATTCCGAGTGTATCTCACTTAGTAATGTCATACTAAAGGAGCTCAAGGCCGAAGGTTACCCGGTTTATTGTGGTGACTCCAAATATGGATGTGGAGATGTAATGACTGTGGTTAAAACCTTGAAAAAAGGTCCTCGAATTGCAGAAAGTGGACGCTGTGTTGGAAAAGAGAATTGAGAAACTTGAGTCCAATGAGCAAGAACAAGTTGATGGGGCATCTTGGTGCGTGGATGAAGTGGCGCAACGTGAGAGATTGAAGAACAAAATAATAATTCTCATGCGAGAGAAAACGAAGGGGAGGAAACTAAAACAAGACGTTTCGATTGTGAAGTTGCGGAGGAGATCGTCGATACAGCTCTAGGTTCAAGAAGTAGTGAGAACCCGGCTCAAACAGTCTTTGTAAAACGATTCGGAAAGCCGGAAAAGCCGGAAAATGGTCCAAATTAAAAAAGACCGTGGATAAATCTTCTGTTGTACAATCGTTGGTCAAACTGAAGAACGAATTGGCCCTCCTGGATAAAATGAAGTCATATGTGGTTCGCGATGATCTCACTGAAATACAATGGGATGCGTTAACTAAACTACACCGAGAGGCAAACAATATGAATGAAGAGCGTATAGACGGAAAAAAGTGTGTAGTGACCTACCCTAGGGGAATTCCCTTTCTCTGAACCATAGACATGGTTATGTTAACATGTTAGACATACACCCAATTAAGATTGGGTTTCTAGAATATTCAAAGAGGATTTTCGACAAAAGAAGAGAAGATAAAATTATTCTGTAATGGCAACGACATAGTTATTCTGTGTTTATCTAAAACGGACTTTATTGCCCAAAAATCGCTTTGAAGCAATATGCTAAGATGCGATACTGCGTACTATTAACAAAAACCGACAAGAACAAAGTTTCTTTCTTCCAGGAAAAGATGATGTCCATAAAATTAACAATAAAGCCCGTGCAAATGGCCCATTAAAAAAATGGGGAAATGTAATCGGATTCTGGACGGTTTCACCTTCAGACCAGTAAACAGTTGGGATGTAATAAAAGCCATTGAATCCTTGAAAGCCAAACCTACCGCTAGCTTAGATGGCATAGGCAGTAAAACATTAAAAATGCGAAAGAACACTCTAGGAGAACCTCTTGCCTATCTTGTGAACCAGTCTTTGGCCAGTGGAGTCCTCCCAAAAAGTTGGAAAAACGCCTGAGTGGCTCCTACTCATAAAAGAGTGGACAAGTCACCCATGGATAATCATCGTCCAGTATGTATTCTGCTTGCTATGTCAAAATTCTGAAGAGATTGTTCATTATCAGATCATGGATTACCTCCAAATTGCGGAGATACAAAGGTGATAGTTATCACGTATTTTGAATAATAACTGCTATTAATTGATATTCAAAATCAGCACCTGCAGTTTACGCCAATCTTTGTGGAAATGTTTGATGACCACAAAAGAGTGCCATCTCCTTGGGGCAGTGTTTTTAAGACACCTAATATTCAAGTTCATTGGATAGCTATTAGGCTATCCGCACGTTTCTAAGATTTTTATGCATTTTGTAAATCCAGTGTGATTAAACCCCACCAAAAACTTGAACTACGAATTGTATTTTTCTTATTTCTGCCAATTCATATCACACTTGGACTATCTTGACCCTCTTCTACAATGCATTACATTAACGATTTGAGTTTACACCATCAAAATAAATGTCAAATGTGTGAGTTCTTCACCAAGCTCCAACCTCTTCACGATTATCTCTTCACACCAAACAAGGGAAAGGTCGGTCTAACGTCTAAAGTCCAACGTGCTAAAAAGCTCAAAACCATTTCATTGAGCCAAGGACTTCTTTATTGATGATAATAGTACGAGTACCACTGCTTTATATGCTTTCAAAGTCTACTTTTGGGGTTTGGGTTGTTACGGCGAATATCTGGCAACGCTGCACGGATGACTTTGAGCTTCTCTAATCTGGCTGACCCCAAAGAGAGGAAATGGCACCACTCAGGGCTGCCACTATCCGGCCACTAGTCAAAGTTAGTCAAAGGACACACTGAATCAATGAACCTGCTGGCTTAATTTGCTTCTTGAATTATTTTAGACCCGATTTAGGTCATTACTTTCGTACTTCTTGAGACTCCTCTCTGACATTTCCCTGATGCTAGTACTATTTTAGAGGAAGGACTCTCATTTCCATGGCCACACTGTTCGTCAGTGTGCCTGTTGGTCTATCAGTGTATTTGACACAGATCCCTGGCAAAGTGTGCGTGTGTATAATATGATGGTTTAACATCTTCCGTTTTATCATCAGCTGCCGTTAGATCGATATGCAGTTCCTTATCAAAAGAATGTTTTGATTGTGTATGTAATAGTTTATGAACAATCAACAACAACCGTGTTCAGGAACCCGAGTCCAGCAGACTTGGGAGGGGCACTTGCATCTGAGTCTTGCAATGCTCGGGACCCTTGGAACAGATAGTGCCAGATGTTAGGACAGTTTGCATGGCTGAGCTAAGGTCACGGAACCTAGGGTTATGGACCCTTGCATCTGAGTCCTACAGGGATGATGTAACAGATAGTTTCAGTTAGGGTAGTTTTTTTTGTTACTGGGAATTGGATCCCCTGCACTTCAAGATGGAAAAGGTATAAATTTTACTTGATTTCATATTCATATGATGTTTGATCCACCAATGAATTTGAGTTGGCAGATCTGTCTAGCCGTTGAATGTATGATTGTAGGTCCTCTTAAAACGCACGTTAAGCCTCTGCAATCAATACAATTGACCCTAAAACTTGGATTGGGTCAAAGCTCATGAATGCTTTTGAAAACAAACAGTATCAGATACCTTCTATACCTTTGCTGAATACAATACAGTCCCAATCCTTTTAGCCTCTCCCAATGTGAGATCTCCCTCACACCCTACGATGTTCCAGGTAAAACATCTTTGGACTTGCTCAACCTTTTGCAAACCTGCTGAACTAAACGGAGCTGAAATGGGCAAGTCATATTTAAGATGTGACCAGACAATCAACTTGTACAAAGTTGGCATTGTGATACTATCTCTGGACTTGAACATGGAGTATATCCAACCACGTGTTTGAAAAGCTTTTCCAGCTTTCAACTTCTCCTCAAACTTTCCATTATTTTCAAGGACTACACCCAAATCCTTCTTGAATGAAACCTATTCAATATTTTTACCTCCATAATCTATGAACAGAGTGTTCATTGACGTCAACCCACAGGTCATTGAGTGGAATTTTGTTCCATTCAAGGCCGTTTTTGCAGTAACCCAAGAGTAGAAATGATCTAAGATCTCTACCAAGCTACCAGAATCTTGACCATTCCTACCATACACTAATTTTGTTTCATCATCAGTATAAGAAGATTGGATCCCCACCATTGAATCAGAGTTGGCTACTGATATTCTGAATTGGAGCAATGAAGGTGATAAATAAGGGCCCTTGTTTGCAACGTCACACGGCCAAAAGAAAACGGGAAGACGCATGGTAGATTGCTAAATAAACGGCTCTTGCCTTACCTTGAACGCAATTTCTTTTCCAGACATTAAGTGACCGGGGGCACTAATCATAAATTAGATTTTGATAGAATTAGCCAAAAACAACAGAAACGCATCATAAGTCAAAAAGAAAGGAATTGGCCCAATCAGCCTGTTTTTGGTAGAGGCTAAATGACGAAGTGCCCTCTGAAGTGCAGAATGTAAAACATATTTCGTGTAGCGTAAGGGGGCTATGGAGAGGACCTAATATGGAGTTTAGGTTAGAGATCCTGAATTTAGAGACACAGGAAGGTTGTCAAGTGGCGCCACATACTGAGTAAATGATGGAAAAAATATTTGGAAACATGTCTTGAGTTGCTGCATTGTATGAGAGAGTGAGAAATACCATTAAATACTTAAATAACTGATGCTATTCACTACCTACTTGCAGACACAAAGTCTCATAGCATATCACATGTTAGCTCTATGAAATCAGTAGGTTAAGTCTATGGTGCATTACATATGTCATAACTTAAGGAAAAATGTAATGCTGCTCCCTGGACATTTTGTTGAGGGAGAACTTATAGAGTTATCTTATCCAACTCACATTGGTATATCAATGAAGTTTCAATTATTGAGTGAAACTTGGTTAAAATCTCATTTTCAATATAATTTTGCTCCATAAAATGGGGTCAGGCATTTATTTTTGTTTCACTTCTCAAATGGAATACTTGTATGTGGGGCCCCTTGGCTTGCTGTTGAGCTTTGTTTGGCACCTTTTTCTGGTTTTTTGACAATTGACAACCAATCAGATTGGTCAAATCTAAAGAGATGAACGTCACGTCATGGGTCTCTAAATCATGTTCTACTATTAACATTGAGAAGTAAAGCAAATTTAGGGGAAGATGCAGTGCAGTATCCTGATTTTGGGCATTTTGCGGAAGAGGAATTCAGACAAACATCACAGCCAACCTGCAATGGGCGTAGACTGAATTTGATATTTACTTCATTTGCCACCTAGTTGAGGCCAAAATTATTTTGATATTGAGCCCAGGTATTAATATAAAGACAGAAGTAAACCAAAAAAAACAAGTTTTTAAGCTTGGTTTCCAACGAAGAATAGGTAAGGTTTGATTCTCTTCTCTATTTGAGAAAATATCAGCTGACAGCGGAATGGAAGATCTGTTACGGCCATGTTGTATGTGGGTGTGAGTGAACTCTGTTACAGACCGACCCCACCGACCCACCGACCCCACCGACCGACACATCTATCCTTCCATCCATCCTGTCCAATCTAACCAACTGGCTGACGAAGTTCACCCTCATCTTTTCTCTATCTTCACTGCCACCCTTTCCTTCATCATCGTCGTGGTGGCAGAGGTAGTCTGCGGGGGTTGCCGTGGTCCCGAGTCCTTTCCCGCAAGTGCCAATCGTCTTATTGGCCTTGGACCGTGATCAAGACCCGTGATTGTTGTTTCCTCTTCCATTCATCCTCCATTCATCATCCGACCCTCCAATTGATTGGTTGATTGTTGTCTGTGGTCGGCCGAGCACCCATCCCTCTATCCATCTCCTCGTCCATCATCTCGGGCGTGTTTCAATTCTGACTGACTTGCATTGAACCCCCCCTGGCCTGGGTTGTTGTTGCTGTTGTTGTTGTTCTGTTGTTATTATTTGCCGTGTGTGTGTGTGTGTGTGTGGTGTGTGTGCGGGTGGTGAGTGGTAGTCCAGTGTGAGGTGAGCCAGCCAGCCAGGCAGCCAGCCACGCTCTCATCTCTCATCATGGCCTTGGAGGCGCAAGAGAAAGTGATGGACTTCATGAACAACGCCCGCCAAATGATGACCGAGGCCGTAGATCGGGTCAAGATGCCTACGCCCATGCGACTGCGCGATCTGATCCGCGCCATTCGGGCTGCCCGCACGGCCGCCGATGAACGGGCAGTGGTCAACAAGGAGTGTTCGCAGATCCGCAACTCTTTCGCCACGGAAGACACCATGTGGCGTTGCCGCAACGTGGCCAAACTGTTGTACATCCACATGTTGGGCTACCCGGCCCATTTCGGACAAATGGAATGTCTCAAGCTGATCGCCTCGTCCAAATTCACGGACAAACGCATCGGTTATCTGGCCGCCATGCTCCTCTTGGATGAGCAACAGGAAGTGCATCTGCTGATCAACAATTGCCTCAAAGTGGATTTGAATTGTCCCACGCAGTTCGTCGTGGGATTGGCCTTGTGCACCCTGGGCTCCATTGCTTCCATTGAAATGGCCCGTGATCTCGCACCGGAAGTTGAGAAGCTTCTCAAGTCCTCGAACGCCTACATTCGCAAGAAGGCCGCACTCTGCGCCTTCAAGATCATTCGCAAAGTTCCCGAACTCATGGAAATGTTCCTGCCCGCCTCCAGATCTTTGCTGTCGGAAAAGAACCACGGGGTTCTCATCACCGGCATTGTCTTGATCACGGAGATGTCGGAACGGAGCCCGGATACGCTGAACCATTTTAAGAAGGTCGTGCCTAATTTGGTGAGAATTCTGAAGAACTTGATCATGTCGGGTTACTCACCCGAGCACGATGTTAATGGCATAAGCGACCCGTTCTTGCAAATCAAGATTTTACGCCTGCTACGCATTCTCGGGAAAGATGACTCTGATACGTCCGAGACCATGAATGACATTCTGGCCCAAGTCGCGACCAACACGGAAACGAGTAAAAATGTGGGAAATGCTATCCTTTATGAAACGGTCCTCTCGATCATGGACATTCAGTCGGAAAGTGGCTTGAGAGTGTTGGCCGTTAACATTCTGGGCCGATTTTTACTCAACAATGACAAGAACATTCGCTATGTTGCCCTGAACACCCTGCTGAAGACGGTGAACATCGATGCCAATGCTGTTCAACGCCATCGAGCCACGGTCCTCGACTGCCTAAAAGACCCGGACATCTCCATCAAACGGAGAGCCATGGAGCTCTGTTTTGCTCTCACGAATACGCAGAATTTCAAGATCATGTCCAAGGAGCTAATCAGCTTCCTCCAAGCCGCCGAACCCGAATTCAAGGCTCAATGCTCTTCGGCCATGGTTCTTTCGGCCGAGCGCTTCGCCCCCAACAAGCGCTGTCATATTGACACCCTGTTCGACGTTTTAAAGACCGCCGGCAATTACGTTCGCGATGATGTAGTTTACAACACCATCCAGTTGATATCCGCCGAAATGGCCGATCTTCAACCCTACGTTGTGCATGAATCGTGGAAAGCGATCAGGGATACAGAAAACTGCACAGAGAAGCAGCCTCTGACCCAAGTGTCGTGCTGGTGCATTGGCGAGTATGGTGCGTTTCTTCTGGATGGCATTTCGGTTGATGGGGAGAACTTGACAGTTTCCGAGGAAGAGGTTATCCTGGTTTACCAAAAGATTTTGGATGCCACTCACATGAGCCTTGTGACCAAACAATATGCACTAGTATCAGTCACAAAACTAAGCACTCGATTTCCGCGAGCGACCCCCAAGATTGAGAAGATTGTGAGCTCGTTTGGATCGAACGTGCAAATTGACCTACAACAGAGGGGTGTAGAGTTCAAACAGCTGTTTGATTCCTTTGATCATTTGAGGACGGCTCTTTTGGAGCCCATGCCCCCCCTTGAGCGGGATTCGGTCATGACCCACCTGGATGCCGCAGAGTCTGATCCGATCCCATCCAACGACGAGGGCCAGGAAGTGAACCTCCTGGGCGACATGTGCTTTACCGACTCCAAAGTGATGGCTGACCCTCTCGCCAATGTTGGCAATGGACAGACGAATGGCCACACGGTGGCTGGTGGGGGTCTGTTTGATTTGCTGGATTCCCAGCCCAGTATGGATCTTGGGACCAACGTCATAATGGACCACAACAAGACTAACAATACGCTCCTTGATCTTCTCGGTAATTTGGACGCGTGCCCTCCGTCGAATGAGAGCCCAAGCTTGAATGCGGAAAATGACCTGTCCAACAGCCTTTTTGGCCCCTCGGCTCTTGGCTCCACTCACTTACCCTCCCAAAACTCGATGGATTTATTTAACGATTCTTCGCCAGTTGTCGCGAGCAGCGAGTCCATGACGGTTTTGAGTGAAAACGGAATTAAACTTATTTTCGAATTCTGTCACGGTCCAGCGAAAGACTTGGAGTTAAAGATAACCGTGAAGCTCGTCAACAACACAGAAAAGGATGTTTCCAGCTTTGAATTCCATGTGGCCTTGCCGAAAAGCATGCAGTTGATGATGCCTAAAATCAATGGGGGGATAGTCATCGGTGCGAACGAAGAGAAAAACATCAACGTCATCACAATCAAGAATCCCAACGCAGCCGTCCTTCGTCTCCGCCTGAGAGTGTCGTATCGATTCCAAGACATTTCGACTCCATTCAACCATCAAGTTGAAGTCAATGATTTTCCCGCAGCAATGTGTTCGTGGTAGAAAGGTCGGTCAAGAAGCCGCTCCTTTCCGAAATAAAATGGGGACGGCAAAGCGTTCTGAAAGAAATCCCATCACTTGTATTTGTTTGGGCGCATACCCACCAATGATAATGTTTATGCTCTTTGTGTGATTGTAAAGTTTTTGTAAGATTTTAAAGACTTGATTGAAAATAAATTATGATAAAATAAAAAATCGGAATAGATGTCCTTCATTCACTGTTGTTGTTGGCTCAACATCCTTTTGGAATGATCGCGGTCATGCATCTTCATTGGGCTCCAAGCCAAATTCTATCATCGACGGGAGCTGACAAGGAACTTGTTCAATCTGGACCACAACCTGCTTTGCCAACCAATGAACCAACAATATCATAATCCTTGACCTCTCCCTGCCTGAATGCACCGTCTGCTTTTGCTGTTCAACTTTTTTCATATGTACTAAACAAATTCTAGTCATACTCAGTATGACTCTACTATTACATTGCCTTGACCATTTTTCTTTTTCTTTTAACATAGTTGCCCATCTCCAAAAGTAGGTTTGGGCCCTGTCCATTGCCACAAAGAGAATGCAGGACTGGATCACAGCCACCCTTTCAGCAGTTTGGGAATCCCAGGTGAGGCTACCGTTCTTGCCAGATCTTGATCCACTTCTTTGACTGAGGGATTTGGAGTATCGTTGAAAGGAAGGCCACCTACCCATCCGTGGTGACCCTAAAGGCCGCAATTGTCTTGGAGTGAGCCAATACCCCAAGGGCATGATCAATGATAGGGCCTACCAGGAGGGATTCAGGACTAGACTGGAAAAGTACGGAGCTAAGAACGGCAGACCTTTTGAGAAATAATTGTCAACACTGTTCTCTCATCATCCTTTTGGTGGAGAGGCTTACGTCGGTGGAACATCCACCACGGATTTCTTGAGGAATGGAATTTCTAGTCGACTAGTTCTAGTTCTAGTACGATTTTTTGCGAATATTAAGAAAGGCCTCGAAAAACAGAAAAAGAAAATTTCTTGCCGAAAAGGCACTAGAAGTTAGATATATAAAAATTGTAAATGGTTAAGATTTACATTTGTTCACGTATAATTAAAAAAAGGATGTATTTTCATTACAGCATCGTCAAACTAGACCCTTATCTTGGTTACTATGGATTTCCATTCCGTTTCCAGTCTCCATGGAGACGGAAAAGAGCGAGGAAGATGAAAATAATGATGTTTGATGTATAATAACTCCGAACTGAAAACTTTCAGTTCGTTTTCAGTTCGATATTTTTATTGACATTGAGAGGTTGTTAATGATGCATGTTTAGGATTGGGTTTCACATAGAGCGAACTGAGCCCTAAATCATATGTGTAATCCATGATTGGAACCCCACCCCCCACCCCCATTGCTATTTAGATCTATTGGACTTGGTTATTAGAGTTTTCAGCATTTCAATTCAATGTTGCTTTCCCCTTGCCTTTTGTTGTTCCCTACTCTTTCACCAAGAGAGAAGCACGGTACCTCGAAGTAACCTTTATCAGCGAGGAATAACATGTCGAACCCCAGCGACATTCACCAGTTTCGAACTCAAACCCCTAGTTTCATTTTAAATTCGAATAAGGGTATGCTTGAGGTGAGTATATAGTGTCAAATCAGATTTAAGGCTCATGTAGCAGAGGCTTCAGATTTCAAAACAAATGATTGGCATGACAATCTGGTATGCACCTAGGTATGTATATTTTTGACTCGCTGTTTCGTTTTCGAGCAATGCATACATTGACTAATGTCATTACAATCCGGTTTCATGGAACGAAATCCAAAAAGAATACAATATGAGTCTTATTTTCAGCTGTCCAATATGCAACAACAAGGGATAATAGTGGAGCAACTTCGACGAGAGGCCCTGATGCCGCGAATCAACGTTTCGGTCGCAGTCTTGGACTTACAGGTTAGGTATTTGCATTCAATTTCATACTTCAAATCGATCGAGATCATCTGCAAAGCTTTATTGTTCACTGGGCCTAAGAAGAGAAAGCCTAATCAAAAGCAAAGGTCGGGATTCGCAAAGTCCAAGTACAATCTTTGGTCGCCTTTCTTATTAGCAGAGCGGTCTGATGTGACAAAGGGTATTGGAGTGCTCATATTAAAATTTCCTAACAAGAAGAAAAGCTCATACTTATCAGTGATACTTGGAGCCGAACTAATCAAACCTTTTACAATGCTCATGTATGTATGTAATAACTGCCCGCGCCCAAAATCAAACTAACATTAGACGATGGATTGTATTATTGGTCCATCGTCCATACGTTAGACTGAGCAATGACCAGTGGGGCTATCCCGGGAGGGTCTGTCCTCCTTGGACGAGAGTAAGGGAAAGCAAGAGTCTACAGTAAAGTGGCTCAAAATGGGTTCAAATAGTGTAAAACTTAGGTGATTTCCACCCAAAGCTTCCGAGGCGTGCTTACATTTTGGGATTCACCTATACCGTACAACATAAACCCTTGCCACAACATTACATGGTCACATTCCTTGGTTTAACTGTGGTAGTTCTATCCAATTCGTCGTTCACTAACATGACGCATTAACCAATCGGATTTGATTTTTCTTTTCTTACAGAGTTTTACTTTGTGCCATCAAAAGGAAGACTATCTTCTAATGGGATTTTCTCCTCAAACGAATAATCCTTTCAGGGAAAAGTCCCCCTGCGCTGTATTGTGAAGAGATGTTTCACCGTGTCGTTAAAGTTTATTCCTGTGCCATAGTTTTTTAAATGTGTGCTCCATTTAGTCACATAATAAATCGGCGGCGAAAGGGAGGGAAAAAGCAGAAACTACTTTAATGATGGGCTGTAATATGGGTATCATTGAAAAAGATCTGTAGAGCACTTAAAGCACGAGCGTTTCGGTTCCCAGATCTCGCGTGATAGTTCCCATATCGGCACCGCCTGAGTTTTTCTGTTGGTCTTTCACTAGCAATTTGCAAGAGAATAGCTTAGCCATATCGGACCACAACACGATCTGTCTCGACACCTGTGAGGACGACTCTTTCATGACCATTTGCTCCTCCTTCAACATCTTGCCTCGTTTTTCTTGAACAGATATGAGCTTGAGGATTTCCTCGCGCCAGCCTTTGTTAGGCTGATCTGTTCCCACGGCGTTCCTAGCAACATAGAGCTTGAGCTCGTTCTCGGCCCTCTGTAGCCATTGGAGGTTCAAAGCATGCATTATGTCCGTCGAGGCGACCTCCCTCTCGTTGCGCAAAATCTCATCCTGGATTTTCTTCACCTCGTTCTCCAACCGGGTCATTCCTGATTCGAGCTGGAGCAACAGGGTGTCATAATGCATCTTTTTCTCATCATACGTAGTCTGAAGCTCTTGACATTGTTGACGTAAAGGCCGCAACTCTTTGATGATAGGCGCCAGTTGGGCTTTCCGCTCGCTTATTTTCATGGTCAGTTCCTGAACCAGGCCGGACATGTCATCGAGTGTCTGACCTTTCTGATCGTCGAGGTCAGCTTTGGCCACCGCCAGCTTCTCCATGGTGTCTTGTGTATGGCGGAAACCTTGAATTCCTTTCTCGGTTTCAACCTTCTCGAGCATTTGCGCGAGATATTCCTTGTTGGTGTTTAAGATCTCGAAAGTTCGAGAAAGTATCCCATACTCCGCCTTCAGCTCCGAAAACACGGCCCTTCTCTGCTTGTACACGGTGCTTTTGGATCTCAAGGAGCTGACATATTTTTTGAAATCATCGCCTCGAACTATAGTTTCCCCAGAAAAGGACTGCATCTTGTCCTTCATTTCAGTTAATTCCGAAGTCAAGGCGGCAGTCTCGGTTCGAACGTCGTTGAGCTTTTCGGCGGTGTTGCTCTTCTTCCGCCCAATGATGGCTGCCTGTTGTCGGAATAGGGTCAATTTATCTTCGATAGGATCATTCGTCACATTACGCTTATTGGAGATGTCCACCAGCTCTTTGGAGACGGCATCAATTTTGGACTTGATTTTAGCAATATCCTCCTTGCCCAAGGCAGCTTGACTAATCACTTTGTCAATAGCATTGTTGCCATTCCGTTTGCTGGACAGTTCTTTGGGCAACTTTTGAGTGACTAAATAGGCGTTAACGTTGTTTTCTTCCGTGAGTTTCTGGATCAACCCATCTGAGGTGGCTCCCGTGCTACTCTGTTTCAAGTTGCTCAACTGAGACTCTAATCGTGTGATCCTTTGGTCGATGTGATGGATCATGTTCCTCTGATCTTCTTTTTGGGATTGGAGCTCTTGATCTCGTTCCTTCTGTTGTCGTAACGACTTTGCTGTTTCAAGCATGGTGTTCAAGGTTGGCATTCCATCCAATTTCCGCTGGATCCTCTCAATCCTCTTCTCGACCACTTCACTTTCATTCTCCATTTCCTCAATGTCTCGGCGTAGTTCGGAGGTTCCATAACCGCTCGATTTTAGGGTCTCCACTTCCTTGTGCGCGAGCTTGAATTCTTCAATCAATCCATCATATTGATTGCTAACCTCTAAAACGTCTGCGTCTGCTAAGTAATCCCCAGGAATATCCACCTTGATCAGAAATCTGGCTAAGTACGCTCTGGTCTTTAACTCAGGTTGACGTCTGAGCAGCCAGTCCAAAATTGGATAGATAACCTGAAAGAAGGACCATCTTTAAAGGTTGCAATTATAATCAAAAGTTCATGTTAAAAGTACATTGTTTTGTCGTTCTAATTCTGACCGCTTGGTCCTCATTTCCCATTTTCGGGCTCTTGTAAAGTAGTTTGTGACTGAATTCAATTCATTGGTCAAGAGTGAACAGTTTTTTCCACATTGATTATTTGTTGATATCAATACGAAATATAAATCTATTGACCCTGCATCTGGTATTGCGCCATAACATTTCATTTCTCCAGCTCTTAAAGTATTGCATTACATTCTACCAATGAAATGAATCTTTATCTAGCAATCAAAATCGATTTGAGCATGATGGAATTTCGTTGATTGGATATTTAAGGCAGGCAAAGAGTTATCAAATATGATATCTTCGACTAATTCAAAATTGGCTCATCAAGTGTCAGTGACACTTTTCGCTGATATTTCTACTGTCATAATTTTTCAACACTTTTATTTCATTAGCCAATGATGAGGCTTCCTACGCTGCACAAAATATGATTAACGTTCTTCACTTCAAAGGGCTTCGGTTGGGCTGAGTCTTCTTTATTGAATTAGAATACCAGAGTTGTTTATGTAAGGACACATAATGATGGGAAAAGAAATTGTGTTCATGGCATGTTCATGGCTTTTATTAAGCAAACTACCCTGCCGCCTCGTCATTTCCTTTGGGTTGTATGACGTTTGAAATTAGAGCTCCTTGATAGGGTCGAGCAACTTGAGTTAGGAGAATGAACTTAGCATTTCAGCAGGAAAAAAAAAATCGCCTAGTCAATCTTGAGTCAAAAAGCTTTCTTTTTAAATGATGTGAAAAGTTATTTAGAGATTGTTCTCTTCCAAAGCCTAAAGTTTCCCCGCCTCCCGGTGGAAAACTTTCGAAGCTTCAAAATTCCTTGTTTAATAGGACTCACCGCTTTGGAACCGAGTAAGAGGCCCTCTCGAAATACTTGGGCATTGATGTGGCTCGGAGGCTTGTATTTGAGCATTCGTAAACATGCTAATATCCTGACAATGGTAACTTCCGTGTCCTCTTCTCGAATATCAATTGGGCTTTTCGATTCAATTTCTGACAAGACATCGCTTAATATCTGAAGGTATTGTTCACCAGCCAAAGAATCGAATGAAATCAGGTTCAAATTCTTGAAGTAAGGTGTTGAATTTAAAGTTTCGACGATAAATTTCAATACTTCGCCCATCTTTTCCCTTTTTCCTTTACACTGTGTACTTGTTAGGAAATATCTGTTTCGGACCATCAAGTCGAAAGCAGGTACGAATTCCAGAATTGAGGCAGGTATCAGACGAGGACTTTCCGACATGATGTCTTTGCAGAGCACCATATTGGTAGGGGATTGGGAAAACGTGACTGTTTTTGTTACTAGCATTGCAATAATTGATTGTTTTTAGGAGGAGAGACGGGGCAATGGGGACGTTTAGGCAAGCTCTGGCAGGTTCGTTTGTTTGCTGGTACCAGTGTCAGGGATGCAAGTTTGGGGCTTCAAACACGTTTTTTAGAAGCTGACCCAACTTTCGCATTGCTATATGAGGAAAGGTCAGCTTTGTTAAAACCAGTTTGAAACGCCAATTTTGCATCACTGGCATTGGCAGGCAAGTTTGTTTGCTGGTACCAGCGCTTGCCCAAATGTCCGAATACCAGAGAAACGTGCTATTTCGAATGGCTACATTTTGCCAAATACTTAGGGAAATAGCAAAAAAACTATTTTAATTTTCCGCCTATTCATTGCCTACGAATATTTGAGGCAAGTATGTTGAACAGTGAAGGAGCCCGAAAAAGAACAGAGTTTGACTTCATTGTTGGAACTAATCGGCTTGATCAAGACGCACATTAAGCGGTCTCGTCAATTAACCTTTTAGGGTTGGGACAAAGCTCCTGCATACTTATGAAAACTTTTCTTATCTTAATTGAATACTGTACGGCCCCAACTTTTCTAGTTTGTCCCAATGTGAGAGCACTCTCATTCCATCACTGTGAAACACCTTTGAACTTGTTCAATCTTTTTCAAACCTGTTGAACTCATTGGAGCCCAGATGGGTTAGGCGTATTCAATATGTGGCTGGACAATCGACTTGCGCAGAATTAGCATCGTGATACTATCTCTGGACTAAACCTACGATGTATCCAACCACATATTTGAAAAGCTTAGCCAACTTTCAATTGCAATTGTGCTCATGGGGGACTACACCTAAATACTTCATGGACGAGACCTGAACAATATATTTACTTCCATTATTTACAACTGACGTGTTTAATGGTGCCGATCCCATGCCATGTTTCTCTCAGCAGACCAAGAGTAAATTTTATCTTCGACCTCTGCCAGACAACCAGAGTTGTAACCATTCCTAATACATATTAATTTTGAATCATCAGCATGATAAGGCATTACATTGGTACAAGGTTTCTGAATTGGAGCAAAGAAGATGAAGAGAAGGAGAGAACCTAAAATGCTGCCCTTAGGAACACCGGAAGTCGGGATGGATTATATCTGCTGACTCGTGGCTCCAAAGACCGGATCTATATGCTTAATCAATTGGGTGACCGGCAGGTAATATGCTCGAAACCCTGTGCTGACAAGGAGGAAGGACTTCATGAAATTCTGCAGGGTCAAATGTCTTGGTATTTTCAAGCACCTTCACAAAATTCGAAGTGATAGAAATGAGCCTGTAGCTAATGGGGAGCGACAGAAGCAAGAACCTGTGAGCATCCCATCAGAAACTGAAATGTCATACCATCAGGACCAGGCGAACTTGAAACCCTCAAGTTCCCGATGTCCCCCAATGCATCTTAATTTCTAACGGGAAGATCATCTGGCCCGCAAAAGAAGGCTAGCTTCAGGCACCTGGGTTTGATCACACCATACCTGGAGAGAAGATTCTTGTTTGGTTCTTGCTGCCCTTGCTCCGTGCACAATCGAGTACATCATCCTGATATGATATGGATGAATCAAGTACATGATGAACAATGGTTCACGGAACGGTGTTTTTAGAATGTCCCGAGAAAATGAAGAGCCACATACTGGTGGATTCCTTGGACAAACCCAACTCCTCCAACATCTACTCCCAAAGGAGCGATGCCTCCAAAATGCCGACGTCTAACTGTATCTAACAAGGTATTTTTACCTAGTGCTTGGGTCAAGAGTTCCATGCTTCAGTTCGCTACGGGAATTCAATATGTCAGGACCTTTCATCCCTGGCTGGTGGACGGAACAGCCCTGAACGGAATGAAATTTCGTTCAATGACCTTTGGGTCAACTCCTTTGAATACTCCACTCGTAGATAATGGAGGTAAAGATATTGAGCAGGTCTCATCTATGAAAGATTTAGATGTAGTCCTCCAAAATAATGGAAAGTTCGATGAGCATATCCAGTTGAAGGTGGGTAAAGCCTTTCAAACGTATTTAACTAGGAACATCACAGGCATGAGAGAGCTCTCATATTGGGAAAGACTAAACAAGTTGGGATTGTTCAGTGTTCAGAGAAGGTACGAAAGGTATCTGATATTGTACGTCTTCAAAAGTATCCATGAGCTTTGTCCCAACTCAGGATTTAGGGTCAATTCTAGTGACCGCCGAGGCTTAATGTGCGTTTTGAGAGCACCTTCAAACCCTCGAGAATCCAGGCTAATTCAACCAATAAAGTCCTCTTCTCTTCTTTCTCGGGGTGCTTAATTGTTTGATTTGCTTCCCGTTAATATTCGTAGGGAACACGTAGGCCTTATTGATCCGCTAGCATCTTTCAAGTCGACTGGGACAAATTTTTAGATAGCTTTCCAGATCAAACCTACATTTTAGGACTAACTCAGTCATAGATTTCTAGACACTGGATGTCGGACGACCGACCACTCGGCTGGTAAAACAGTACAATGGACGGTCTCCTGGGAATTGATTACAAACCGGTTTATTGTACTGTTTAGCCAACCGAGTGGTCGGTCGTCCGACATCCAGCGTCTAGAAATCTATAACTCAGTCTGCCAAATCAAATTCGTTGGTAGACCAAATATCATATAAAGATTGAAAGGTAATAAATAGACTAAGAAAAATTAAATTCAAAATAGACTTTGTACGTATGATGGCGCCTTTTTCACGTTCCAGGTAATTCTTTCTATTGCAAGTGACTAAACTGCACTAGTGATATTGGGGTATAAAGAAAACAACTTTATTTCAATGCTATGTCAAAACGCTTTAGATTGTGATCAGTTTGGAAAATCAGAATACCAAGGGAGGATACGTGTGTGAAAAATATCACTGGGAGCAGAATTATTCGTCTTAATTGCCAAAGATATTGAGCGTTACATTTATTTTAGCGCTTTCTTTTTCCATGTCACGTTCTTTCTTGAATAAGCTGTTGGAACTAGATAGTCTTCGGCCACTATATTTGCAGTATTACTGATATGGTTAACATCCTTGGCCCTTTTCGTTCCACTTGGTCCAGGATTAGCTAAGCGAACCATCTGACGTTGAAGCTCATACTGGAATGTCTTGAGTTCAAACTCCATTGTCAGATCCTTAGCATCTCTGACGTCTTGAGCACGTTTGGGATTGAAGTCAGGGTTTGCCCGAAACGAGCCGCCAGTCTGATTGGCGAGCATAACTGTCTTTGGGCTTTCTCCGGAAAAAAGAGAACAATTGAGGGGCTTTTCGTCCTGGTCCAAGGCCGAGGTAGTTACCGAAATTGATTGACACATTTCTGAAGCTTTGGCTAAGCCTTCATATCGTTGGAGCTCCTCTGGCTCGTCCTGCTCGGGAGTAATCAGGTTCATGACTGAATATTTCTTTTGCTTCCGGAGGACAACTCGCCGTTTTGGTTCCAATTCATCAATTCGTATTGGCGTGAACGTGGCCTCAGCCTCATTTTCGTCGGTACGATGACTTGTTGAGGTGATTCCAGTGGGATTGGCCTCCCGTTGTTCGTGCGATATCAAGGCTAAGTAGGATTCACTAATCAAGTCTTCAGCTGGGAAAATCACAAACATAGTCCGCATAAAAAAGTTATGGTTTGATGGATTTTGAACTTTGCGAACTATTTGGTAAAGGATCGGGAACCGACCCAGGCAACTTGGTTGGACAATCGAGGTAAGCAAATTTGGATCGACTCCAAAAAGAAGAAAGGGGAACGGTAGGAGAAGGCTAGGATAAGTTCGAATGCTCTCTTCAAAAACTGAATTTGACCTTTCTCAGACAAATAGAAAGAAGTGATTGTAGTTTTACGTATGTTATTTGTTAACCTGGTCAATGATTTTTAGAGCAACCCAATTTCAAGAGAGTGACACGAAAGACCACAAACGACGGCACTTTTGTTTCAGGAATATTAATGCAATATTTGAAAAGACGCTTCCAGGGCTAGATTAATTAACTATCTTATAGCGAGGGGTCAAAAGATCATTTTTTTGGTTATTTATCTATTGTTAAAGAAAAGATTTCTTTCACTTTTTAGAAGTTTTATGTAAAATTTTAGAAGAAATATAGGGAAGGTGTTTCACATCAGCTGACGGTGCGCAACATTTTTCGCTATTTCCTCCATGTCACGTATAAATAAGTGATTATTGGTTTTTCACAAATGCAATGCGTCTATTTTAGTTGAGTTTATCAAGCAATTGCCGTCTGAAAAGTGAAAAAAGGCGTTGTTTGGAACACTCGCTCTTGACTCACCGTAGTGAGTGACTGTACGCAAGGCAATCATTTCGTTGATTTTGTGAGTGAATGTGACTTTCATCTCTTAGTGGACTTCACGTGGTAAGAGATGGGTGGGGCGCACTCTGCCGTAGAATGTACAAATTTTAATTTACTATACAAAAATGATAATGTAGAATATAGTTGATTAAATAAATTTTCTACCCTGGTGCATATGCCGAATGTGGCATTAGGATGCAAAATTTAGCTAACTTGACGAAACTCAATATGCGGTTGTAAAAAAACCATTTGATAAGCCTAAGAATATGAAAAACTCTAATAAAAATAATGATCTCTTTGATATACAACTCTGCTCTTATACCAAATATTTCTACATTTATTCTAAAGATCTATAGCATGAATGAATAACCATGACGATAAAAAAACAATCGAATTCTCTTTGAAATAATTAAAACATGGGACAAAACTTGTTCAAAAAAAATTAAAAGAACAAAAGTCTGCAACAAGAGTCAATTTTTATAGTGATGAGGAACTTACACTGACTATAACAGAAGAAATATTTGAAATTGTCAATTAAAGGACATGTACATAAATATTGACTTATTTGAATATCTGGGCTGCACAACTGATAATTTTGGTTTGATCCATCCATTTAACCAAACAAGCATTAGGCATTGGTGGAAAATTGATGGGTTTTCTTTAAGTAAAGTATAAATCTCTAACTCTAATGAAGTTTACATAAAAGGCAAGCATTATTTAATTTAAAGTGCATAGAGTAATTCCAAAGTCCACTCCACTAAATTTAAATTTTGGACTCCAATAAATTTGTTTTGTAGCAAATACATCCAAGATAGTCAAAAAGGGGTTATATTTGATAAGAAAAATCATTCCATTTTTATGAAGTATGAAAATGAATTTGGACAACAATATTTAGCTCAGAGCTACAATGCCCCTACTTTTAGTATTTGGGCCATTCGCAGAGTAAAAGCTAGTGCTGGGGTGAGTCCGAACTCAAGTCCGAGTGCACTCGAGTCTTTTACTCGATTTGGAGAAATTAGCCGTGCTCAAGTCCGAACTCGTCAAGAAAAAAAAACCATTTTTCTCCTTAGAAATTCGCAAGAGCTTTATTGCAAGATCTGATCGCTGTAAGAGACTCGAGTCCGGCAAAAAGTAAAAGAATCAAAGGACTACGAGTCCAACTTTTGCCAGACTCGCCCCAGCACTAGTAAGAACCATATTCTGATAACAAGTGCACCGAACTATTTGAATTTTAGTCAAGATGTTCCTGAAACAATTTTCTTCAAGCAATGTTATTAGTAACAGAAAAATTGGCAAATTGTGTAAAGAGAAAATTTTTCTTTATCAAAAACACTCAATTTGTATTTCACAGTAGTTGTACAGTTTATCTAAGAATAGATGGTGGTCTTTAAAACTCTTCACAGCTATCAAATGAATAATCCATACCTAGAAGTACAAACTATGATTTATTTCCCATTATGGCGGTCTTGCAATTGTATGCAGTTTAGAATTCGTTTAGGCATTCCAGTACCTATTTTTTCCAGGGGGTCTGGCGAGATCTTTCTCCAAGAATTTTTCAGATTACGGACAAGGATTTGCTTAGAGGTTGCTGGTGTATAGCTGTTGAGTTGCTCCTGGAGCAAGGCTCACAGATTTTCAATAGGAGACGAGTCAGGGCTATTGGCAGGCCATATGCCCTTGCTCCAGAAACAGCCCAAATGCTGTTGACACCAGTTTTGGGCCTTCCTCGAAGTGTGCGCTGGAGCGCTGTCGTATTGGAAAATCCCTCTTGAAGGATCAAGCAACAATTCCCGTTCAAGAATGGAACCATTTTTGCAAGTCCTTGACAAAGCTGGCAATAATGAATTGGACAATATTTCATCAACATAACTGACAGACTGTTTTTTTGTGAATAAAATGCAATTCGAAAATCGCCTGATGGCTGATAATGGCCCAAACTTGAATTTCCAAAGGAAACTTGGCTGTCGGTGTTATTGGGACGTCTTCAATGTTATTGGCCCAAACGCGAGCTGTGTGGCGATTTGGAGGATGAAAAAAGCTTGAACGGACTCTTGCCGCTGAACAGGACCCTCCTCCAGTCCTCCACGGTCCAGTTCTTCCACTCCTTGCAGATTTGAAGCCGTGCCTTTCACTGCACCTTGCTGAGCTTTGGTTGCAGTCGGAGTTTGTACGGCTCAGCGTTGAGTGTTTCACGCAAATATTTGAGGACAGAGCACTTAGACATTGGGTATCCTTTTGTGGTCAGCCTTCATGCCAGCTTTGGAGTAGATTGCCGCTTCTTCATTACAAATAAAAGTTAAGTAAACTGAATAAATTTCTTGTCTTGAAATGCTGGCATTCCAATCAAAGTAGCAGTAAGGAAATCCGCAAAAAAATTTCCAGCATCAATTTTTGGACAAACTGTACTTCAAGACATGTCAGAAGTCATTTTAAGTATGTACAGTGGTAGAAATACCCTTTAAAGTTTTGATGGAGATTCCCAAACGCATCTTGGCATTTTTCTACCTCAGAAAATCATGGGGAACAATTTTGATTTTATTGCTTTATGGAATTGTAGCCCACATGAAAAACTTACATACCCTAAAAACATTATAAAAACTAAAATTTAAAAAAAGCTACTCAATTTACTTTGGGAGCACACTCAGTTAGCTCTTGAATACAAATTATGATATCATCTACTTCACCGCTACTTAGTTGCATGGGATTTAGTGGTCCAAATTTCATCGTTTTTTGCCCCAAAATGCCCTGGTTATATGTTAATTTAATTTCCCAAATAATTAAAGTCGACTTTCATTATGACAAAAATGAACGATTATTTTTCTTTTTTTGCATAGTAACACAACACCTGAAAATATCATATAATGTCACTTAAAACACACTAAAAGTGTTATCTTTGAAAATGTGTTTTACAATCATCATGTGTACACTAAGTTATGCATTCATTTGAATTCTGAAGACAATACATGCAACACACAATGTTATAGATTTTGTCGTTCCTTTAAGACTGTTGAAACTGATTAACAATAACTTCTGTAAGACTTCATTGATATTTGTGAAATTTTTAGTAACCGCTTAACTAAATATCATTTGGACGATTCTAAAATAAATTTTCAAAAATCTGCTTTTTCGAGGATTTTATATATAGTTGTTTGAGGTTTTAAGTTATTTTGAAATTAGACAAGAAAAAAGAAAAGTAATTGTTCATTTTTGTGATAGTGAAAATCGATATTAATTCTTTGGGAAATTAGATTAACAAATGACCGGGGCATCATGGGGCAAAAAACGATGAAATTTGGACCACTAAATCCCATTTTATTAAGTAACGGTGCAACAGATGATATAATAATTTATATTCAAGAGCTACTAAGTGTTCTCTCAATGTAAATTAAGTAAGTTTTTGAAAATTTTAGTTTTTATAATGTTTTTAGGTATGTAATTTTTTTTATGTGGGCTAGAAATCCATAAAGCAATAAAATCAAAATTGTTGCCCATGATTGTATGAGGTAGAAAAATGCCAAGTTGTGTTTGGGAGTTTCCGTGGAAACTTGATAGGGCTTTTTGAACACCGTGTATGTTTATTTACTTTGTTAGAAGCAAATACCGATGGCTCCAAAATTATATCAATCACATATTTTGTACGCTAACTGTCATTAACTGACATATTGAAAAATATCCCCACCAACTTGACAGGAAAGGTTTGGTGATAACAAAAAAGTGGCGTTTCATTGCTCCAGTGTCCTTGGTTTATCTTGTAACATTGGCGATTGAAAAAATAAAATGGAATGTTTTTAGTACCCCTCAAAACCAGGGATGAGAATTTATCAAAAGCCATTTTCTACCACCTGGCACAAAATGGTGGCAGAAATTGGTCCAAAGTAAGTGGCAAGAAATAAAGATAATTATATCATTTTAAATCATCCTTTTTAGTATTTACGAACACTTGGAACATTTTGCATTTAGGCCAATGCTATACCAATTTGCTTTTTAGCGAAGGACACCTGAAAAACTCATCCAAACCCTATGATCTTTCTTGTCTTTGACACCTTTTAAAATCATTCTAACCACCGGCGGCCATTTTTGACCACCTTCCATCACGTTTTTGCAATTTTCTGCCGATTTCTGCCACTTTCTACCATTTTCTGCCACTTGTGGCAGAGACTGACAGAAATTCGCGCAATCTCAGTTTTTCCCACCGCTCCCGAAACTGTTTAAAACAATGAGTCAAAAATTGACAAAGTTCTAGGGTTTGTCGAAAATGTGTTGATACCGTATTTCAGGAATTGGGTCAAAAAAGTGCAAGCAATATTCGATTTGGCAAGATATATTAGGCAACGAAATGACGAGGACATGATGGCGACTAAAACAAGAAAAATGTGGTACGCCGAGTTCACACACAAGTCTCAACCTTTCAGAACAACGTTTGAATAATCGACATCCATAAGCATGCTTCCCTCCACCCTCAGTTTCGTTTCACTTCCTTTGACAACGGCAGCCTTGTAACTGTTCAAATTTGGATAAGAGATTATGCTGGCTTCTATCTCCAAGACCCTAAGAATTTTACCATCCGTGTCTCAACGCTTTTACTTACCCCGTTTGTAACAATCTTAGCGATCTCCCCTGAGCCAATTCTTTTCAATTCTGTTAATTTTATGTCCAAGTTAGGCATTAACAGCTTTGAATTGATTTCGAACGAGTCGAAAAATTTGAATGCCAGAACGTTGTCCACTTTTGGTCGATGCTCGATGCTTGAAATAGAATGAGTATGACGCGATTGATTATTCGGGGAATATTGTTCTAGTTTTGTCCGCTGAAACAATACTCAATGGAGGCCGCGGAGCATTTCCGAGCATTTCATGAATCAAATAACTGGTTCCCCTTTATCGAGTTCCTTGAACATAAACAAATTGTTTGAGCATTGATATGTCAGTCATTCAGTCGTGTGGAAACAGCCAGACTTGACGTTCAGTGTGATATACATCGACTGAGATTATTTCTTCTTCTTTTTCTTTGCGTTTGTGACTGAGACTATGCAAAGAGGAAACAATTCTCCGATTCCTGGTCTAAAAGTGGTGAGAAGTCGCGAGCACATCCCCTTGGAACGGCGAGGAAGTCTCCCGGTGGCTGAAAACTTCACCTCCCGAGAACAAGCCAATTTGGTGCATTGTGCCAGCCATGCCAGTCTTCCCACACTCTCACCCATTATGGAACTCCCGGCTCCACCCGATGGTGGCTGGGGCTGGGTCATCGTGATCGCCAGCTTCATGAGCAATTTCATCATCGACGGGATTGCTTATTCCTTTGGTGTATTGCTCTTACCTCTTGTGGATCATTTTCAATCCTCTCGGACCAATATCTCTTGGGTGGGCAGCTTGTTGACTGGGGTGTTCATGATTTCGGGCCCTTTGGTGGGGGGCCTCGTCAACAAGTTTGGGTGCCGACCAATTTGCATGCTCGGAGGGGTGACTGCCTGTCTGGGGCTCTTGCTCAGTACTCTGGCCAACAATGTCCCGACTCTTATGCTCTCGTACGGAATCTTGGGGGGATTTGGCTTGGGTCTCATATATTTACCAGCTGTAGTCTCTTGTGGCTACTATTTCGAGAGCAAACGGGCCCTAGCCACGGGAATCTCTGTTTGTGGGTCAGGAGTGGGTTGCTTCACGTTTGCCCCTCTCACCAACTTTTTATTGGGTCATTTTGGTTGGAAAGGCACCAATATCATTTACGCTGGCCTCTGCCTCCAATGTTGCGTTTTTGGAGCTCTGATGCGGCCATTGGAGTTGTCCATATCGGAAAAAGATGCCAGCCCCAACGATGGGAAAAGTATGTCTCTGCATTTACCCGACGGTACGAGTAATTCGTGTCATCGGGACAGCCTTTGCCAAGAAAATGTGATGGATTTATCTGACGCTGGGGTTGGTGCGCTACAGACCTCGCCCAGTACGGGAAAAATAGTGGTCGAAATCATTCCTGAAGAGGAGTTCACAGAAGACGAGGACCGTTTCGATGAAGAGCCTGGAACGCTGCCTATTCAGAAGCAACGCTTTCTTGAAAGGGAAAACGCCAAGAGGGCCAGGAGACGGACCATTTCAGAGACGCCCAATAATGATTCATCCCGGTTCTTGGCACCCCGATATGGTCACCCCTTAAATATACGAAGAAATGTGTCCACCCCAGGTCTCTCACGCAACGTTTTGGGCCTGGGCACGGAGATACAATCCCAACATCATGTAGAAAA
The DNA here is from genome assembly GCF_007210705.1 of Tigriopus californicus. Classification (NCBI taxonomy): domain Eukaryota; kingdom Metazoa; phylum Arthropoda; class Copepoda; order Harpacticoida; family Harpacticidae; genus Tigriopus; species Tigriopus californicus. Next base: position 5,959,473 of record NC_081441.1, on the reverse strand, counting down.
TATCATGTACGGGGTCAACGATGGCTCTCGAATCTCTCTCAAGCCAGCACGCAGAAACAGCGTAGCCATCGTTCGTCCCATGTCTCGAAAGGATATCTTTTATGGCGGCTCCATTACGAGTTTGGTCAGCCTTTCTCATCACAAAAGCCCACCGTCGAAGGCTGAGCTGAACCGTTACCGACACTCGGTGATCTCAATGCCCCGAGGATCTCAAAGGCTCTCGATGCCCAGGGGTTCCATTGTGGCCAGTCATGTCGAGGTGAAACGGGATGCCATTCTCGACGAAGACTTATTGGAGGACGTTGACCTGAACCGCTCCTCTGCAGCGTTGTTTCGCGTTTTCAACGAAATGATGGACGTTCGCTTATTTCACAACCGTCAATTTCTGTTCATTTGTATTAGTAATGTGTTTGGATTTTTAGCTCTGTACGTTCCTTTCATGTATCTACCCAACATGATGGTCCTCCGAGGGATGACTAACCAAGATGCCAGTGTGGTCGTGTCTGTTATTGGCATTGCCAATACCATCGGCCGAATAATTGTGGGTTGGTGTGTGGATTTCCCCTGGGCCAATTCGTTATCAATCACGAACGTGTCTTTGCTGTTGAGTGGTTTCAGTGTGATGAGTTTTACCCTGTGCTATACTTACGAGGCCTTCCTGTTGAACGCCTTCTTGCTTGGCATCAGCATTTCCGCATACATCGCCTTGACTTCAATTGTTCTGGTGGATCTCTTAGGCTTGGATTTGCTCACGAGCGCATTTGGGTTATTGGTCCTATTTCGAGGCGTTTCCTCGGTGGTTGGTCCACCCCTGGCCGGCGTGATCTTTGACTTAACTAATGGCTATAACGCATCATTTATCTTAGCCGGCATATTTTTTATTGCTGCATCAGTGTTCAGTTTCATATCCCAACGCCAGCAAAAACAATCGTCTATAAAGCAATAACTAACCAATTGTGCCAGATGCCCATTTAGCTCATGACTATTTGAAAATGTGGAGCTCTTTATCACGTTTATTTTCACCATGTACGTATGTGGTCTCCTGCAATGATGCTTAGGGCAAGAAATAGATGCCCAATAATTGAGATGTTATTTTATTATGGGCTACTTTCCTGCTAAGGATTACGGAGCTCTTAGTCGTCCAACCAGGGATGCCAACCTTCCTCCGCTTGAACTCCGAATGCTGTACCTGGTTGCCATATGAATGGCTCAAACATTAAGATTTTAATGAGAAATGAAAGTAGTGCCATGCGGACCAAGCTCTGCTTATTGTTCTGAGTATCGGAAATGATTCTCAATAGTTTGCACAGTTCTTAAGTAGTTAGATTATCGGGAGCTAGGTATGCGGCGTTACACTTTCAATAAAAATCGAAACGTTGATCCAGCTTATAAAATACTCAACAAATCGCAATGAAACTCGGGAACTGGGTATATTGGGAGGTACCTTACATAATTTAACTTCCATTTGCGTTTTTATCACTGTTGCATGACGAGGTCAGAATTGACCAACAACAACTTCGAAGACTTTGAAAGTGTAACCCTGCATGCCTCGCACCCTGTAGATAGTTTTCTCGCTTTCAAAAAGAATTTGTATCAACCTTCTCTAAGCGTTGGGACTAATTACTTGGGCTCGTCGAATGACGCTAGCTTGGTATGATTCTAATCTAAAGAAGCTTCATGCTTATTGTTTGACAGACACATCTGATGTTATATGAATGTGAGGCAACTTCGAAAAGATATTGCCTTTACGTGGATGCATTTGCACCAGTGTTAAGATCTTGTGGGTATCCAATAACCAGTTACGATAGACTTTGAGAGAAAATTTCCGTAGACTTTCAAAATGCATACGAGGTTGTCATCTCGCAGGAAATATGTTCAAAAGAGCAGATGATGCTCTGAAGCAAGAGGCCAAATATAGCACTGTATTCGAATGGCTACCATACTTTACCAGAGCTTCGAAATGGTTTGGAAATGATTAGAAAGTGCGCATGTTTATCCGTACATCAAATCTTAGCTTCTGCCAATATCACAAAGAGCTTTCACAATTGTAGTATTATTCATGCTCTCTCGTTCCTCATATATGCTCTCTGTGTATATACGATCTCTTGTATCCATGCACCAACTACCGTTCAATAAACAGTTTGCAATAGAGCTTCAACCAGAGTACATCGTCTATCTGTTCTCCGCGTGTCCATAACATAACAACAACAAAGTTTTGGCGAAATTAAAATGCAGACTTTATGATTTAGAAACGGACACCTTGTGAATGACAAGAGTTAGAGAGAAAAAGAAAGGAGAAAGAGAGGGAGAAGACAAGTGCCCATGTCTTCTCGAGTCACCTTGCCCTGGGTGACCATAATCAGACGAGTACAAAGTGACAGGGATGAAGACTTCAGTACAACAGACTTTTTGGGCTATAATGGCTTGTTTAGGCAACACTCACGAACCAAATGAACAAGAGACTTAAAGAATGAATTAGCGGAAACCCAATGCTCTGCCAAAAATCCGTCAACCAATGAAGAGTGGCTGAAAAGAGGGGAGGAAAAGTCAAAGAAAATCAACAAGAATCCTATAAAAGTACGGAGCTTGTGTTCTGAGCATCTTCTCTAATTTTGCGCTCTAGAGCCGGTAGAGGGCGATTTCGAAAGTCAATAGCCCCCTTACACTGTACGAAATAAGGTTTACGTTTTGCAATTCAGAGGGCGCTTTGTGAGTCAGCCACTACCAAATATATGGCCGATTTCTCTTAATTGATTTATAATACGTTTGTCTTGTTTTTGGCAAATTCTTTCAAAATCTTAAGTATAATAAGTGACCTGGGTCACAAAATGTTTGGAAAACAAATCCCTTTCATGACACGACACGAGTAGGTTTTTTGCAATCTTTTGTTTGGGCTGTCTGACGTTGCAAATAAGGGCCCTTATTAGTTTGGTCAGTGGACCTCGAAAAACAGTTGCCTTTTCCGCCGAAATATTCTTTTTTAAGTTGAGAAAAATGCGAAAAAAATTGAGAAAACAGAAAAAAGCTATGAAAATGTGCAAATATGCAAAAACCAGTTTCAATAATGTAAAAGGAATTGCTATAATGAGAAAAAAGTCGTTTTTTCGCCCCTTTTGTATTTGTTACAAAATCTAGGCACCCAACTTATTTACTAGCGTATCGTTTGGGTTCACAAGAAATTGACATTGTTTGACATTAGGATACGCATTCAATTGATACATATGTCATGGTAAACAATTGACACTCTTCTGGAGCCTACTGTTCTGGTGCTGAGGGTGCTTTTGTTCGCAAGTGATTTTGGGTCGGATCAAATCCATGATGGCAGATCTAGCTCAACTGCAAGCCCTCTTTTTGCAGACTTTCCCAAACCAAAATATATTCAATTCTCTACTGGGCAAAATATTGTAGAGTTTAAGTGGCAGCATTATGAGCTAGACTAATCATAATCTTTTATTTTAATTATGCTGGGAATTACATTCCTTCCAGTGGTTAATAGAGCCAGTGAAAACCAAACCCAAAAAATTGCTGAGATGTTCTGGTTGAGGATTTAATCCTTCATCTGATCATGTTGTACAGAAGTAAATAAAAAGGTCCCCAAAGCGGAACAAGCTAGAAAGGAAGTAGGTAGGAGCCAAAATGACAATAAAAGGGCAAAAAAATGTCCTAAAATGTGAAAAGTGGTGAGAAAAAAAGGGTGGAAAGAGAGTAAAAAAAGTAGAAAAAAATGGAAATTGCCGCAGTTTCTTTTGTTTGTGCAGCATTCTTCTCCTTTAAAAGTCAGACACGTCTTAACATGTTTCCATGGCCTGGGGTATTGGTAAATGGCTAGGAGATGGATGATTAATTTGGAAGGAATTGGCCTGCAATCATTTTCAAGAAGCTTGAAAGTGGTGTGATCTTATCTCTAACATGTAATGAAACATAATATTAATAACAAAATTGTTGCGTAATAGTTTCACAATATGCTGTTGCAGGACTCAGGTATCTTTTCATCATACAATATTGAAGATATATGTTCAAGATGCCGGTCTAACTGATTGGTCTGAGAGGCAGCTTGAATAATACAAGAATTTACCCCCCCAATTTGTTGCTTTCTTACAAAGTCAGATGGTAGCTCTCTCACATAACATTCCATCTGATAATAGACACATGTTTGCCCATTTACGCTATCAAAGCAGCAACTTTTGCTGCAATCTAAGAACTGCAAAGAAGTTTGAACTTGGAAAACCAGGGAACAAACCAGAATTAACAAATTAGAGAGCAAATGCTCTACCAACACGGTACCACAGCTAGCCTCTTCTCCCCGTATACGTAAGGTACAGAAGTTTCAAGTTATTGTGCTGAGAGTTATTAGGACAGAAATATACTTTTTATTTACCATTGCTTGATTTGGAAGGCAAAAATAGCCTTTACAGACCTCCACAAGGAGGTGCCTATGTTTTGACCGCTTTATTTCAGGAATTTTTATTCAAATTCAGATGATTTTTAATGGAAGTTTCTTGTCAATAAAGACCATATTTATATGCAAATTTTGTCGGCCCTAGTCATGAAGTTATCACTTATCAGGGCTCTATTCTAAGACCTCTCGCCGCAAAGATGCACTCCAATAGGGACTGCTTGTTTCATAATGAGACAACTTGCGGCAAAAAAAAGAAAACACAGCTTTAGTAAACACTGCTAACGTTTGTTCTTGCGTCGTTGTAAAGAAAGATATTCAATAACCTAAACAGCATTTGACATCAAACTATCAACTATCAAACAAGAAATCCTGGCAATTTTGAATGAGACATTCTGCAACATCAAAGATCAAACAATAACTATGGGTTACTGATCCCTTTAATAAAATAATCACAGACGGTTGTTATTAGAGTTGACTTACTTTTTCAATGACATCACATTATATTAGCTAGCCTCATAGTGTAATTCTGATTGTTCTTCCATTAAACTGAGGTAGTCTTTTTGATTAATGATAACTCATTACTTGGAAATAGGATACCATCACAGGATCAGTTTGTTTGGTTTTTGTACCCCTTTGCACCCAAGCGCTATCTTCCAGATATGCAGTGATGTGTCAAACGTATAAAGACACCCATTTTCCACCAATAGTTGATCTTTTGGGTCTAAAAGAGCTTCAAATTTTATCTTTTTGATAGCTTCTAGCATCATCCTTTGGTTTTTTCATATAACTGCTACTCTAATTCCAACACTGGGTGTTATTAACTCATGCCACAGTCAAAACTTTGACACATCACTACGTAAGTCAACGGGGGGCGCAGGCGTGCAAGGGAGTAAATAACAACCTCTGTGAGCATTGGATAATGCATAAACCACTGAAAATTATGGACATATCTCGACCAAGACTAGTCATAACAAAAAGCCAATTCAGCCGCAATTACCTTTAGGCTGTCTGTAGAAACTTTGGTCCGATTTGTTAGTCAAGATGTCAGGGCTGCCAGGCACATATTGAAAATTGCGTTCTCTTGAGCTTCAAGACAGCTATAGGGACCTTTAAGTTGATGTCAAACTCAACCTTCTGAGAGAAATGGTCACGAAACCTCCATTTTGCTTCGTCCTAGGGCGGTCACTTGTCACATCTCATTTCCTAATACAACAGCTTAATCAAATCGACGGACATTCTTGGGACAGTCGTCTTCCATCTTGACTGGAATCTTGGGTTAATACTTATTGTCAACCATTATTAATCAGACTCGAATCTTGTATTTTATGTAAATAATTGAGCAAGCTGAACCGTTATGTCATTGTGTTGCAAAAGGTTTTGCAGGTGAAGTCAAGTATCTTGAAATGCTGAATTTGTTTAATGCACCTTTCCACATGAATACAAACAGATGAGCACTTGCAGGTAGAAATCAATATCAGAAAATTTGAATTAAATGGTGAGAACGATAAGATACCTGACTAGAATGTGATATCACACTAAATATGACTAGATAGAATTGTTTATTGTGTGTACTACTCAAACATCGAATTGATGATAACAGAAGGGTTTAATAATGGACTAATAATTTGGAACCATGCTAGGAAAAAAGTTTTTTTAAACGCACTCACTGATCAAGAATGTTTCAAGTATAAGTGTTCCACATACAAGCAGAACGCATAAAAATGAATGGTAACATGTACAAGATTACATTTAATTTCAAAAAAGGCCCATTTTCTAATTTGCACATCTTCATCAAATCTGATCCTTCACGAGCTAAGAAATTGATCACAACAATAGGTGATCCCAAAGAAGTGATATTGTTAACAGTTGAAAGCACACCTTCAACATAAGAGGGAAGTCCAAGAAAATATGTCTCTCTTTTAATGTTTGAAGAGAGTGAAGATATTCTGTACTGGATAAGAATTGTGCCACTTGGGGATTCTTCTTTGCACCTTCTCTATACGGCCAATATTCCCTGTTAGGAGGGTTCCATACTTCAAGTATAGTCTACATGAAAAAAGTGAAGAGGAGAATCACAGCCAGTACATAAACAGTTGGGTAGAGACAAGTGATGAAAATCTTGATTACTGCAGAAGATTGGGTGGGTCAGATTGAACAGATCCTGTTTCAGCTCACACCGTTGATGACATTTGGACCGGAGCCGGAAAAACATGAGTGACCGCCAATATTCCAAAGGGATGTCAGGCCAAGGACAGTAGGGTGTTAGTATGTCCTTGACCGAGAAGGACAACTTGAGTCCGGACATCACCTCCAGAAAGGTCAGGTTCCCAATACTGGGACACTAACATGGCCAGCCCAATTTTTGGTTGTAAAAATACCTCCATGCATTTTTGGCATATTGGGGAACGCACAGAAATCGTTAGAGGAATTTGGTGAAGGTGGCATCGGCGGATTTGAGGGCGGATTGGGCAGAAGGCAGTAGAGGAGAATTGGGTTGATGTAGGTCCAGAAGAGTTGAAGAACTATTAGAGAGGGAAGATTCTTGATGGGAAGTCTATTGGAAATGTTTTCAATCATGGCCCTAGCTTTGACTATTGATGATTTGAGATGATTGGTGGAGGAAAGTTGGGTTGATGGTGCTTGAGGAGAGATCCACAAAGATTGGACAATTTCATAGAAGAGAGTAACTGCAGAGGTGGTAGAGCGGCTGCTCTGGAAATCAAATTGGAATTTGTAAAGGAGATCCCAATCCTCAGCCAATCCAGAAAAGCGCTCAAACGGTGGGTGAACATCATCTTTAAGAAGAGTTGGCCACTGCAATGGCCTCTGAATAAAATTTGCCTGAGTCCACTGATAGTAAGAGACTCCCGTGGATGCGATTCATCCATCCTTCCAGAACTCTTGAATGTTGAGTGTAATGGCAGAACAGCTTCAATCCATAGATTCCATTGTGGATTATTCTTTGGAGTTTTGATCATGATGGCCCAGAACCACTAAACAGTAATGACTAGTGGCATAGGCGACATTGTTCACTGAAATTTTGGAGGAATGAATGCTAAATGAGTTCAATAGTCTTAGTAGCACTGGAAAAGTGACCGCCCCAGAGATTTGTTTACCTTTCCTTTTTAAGATGACGTCATCAGTCATCTGTAGCTTGAAGGTGCCTATTGACAGAGCGAACCTGCAACATGGCAAGACTGATGGTGCAGCCCTGATCTTGGTCATCGAGTTACGTCCATAATTTTCAGTGGTCTATGGATAATGCCTTTACTCTCCAAGTTTTGTGGTACCATTCATTTAATTTTGATAATTCATTTGATCACATAACTCCAATTGATGGTTCTATAGCGTGATAGGCTGCGACAACAATGCCATTAAAGTTGTTTCTGGTTTGAACAACTCATGCATCGAGTTTGAAGATAGAGTATTGGTTAAGATATTGGACTGGATTCCTTGGAAAAAAAATCAATTCAGTTGTTTGTGAGGTGGCATTACTACTAATTGCTGAATTAGAACTCTCATCACTAGAAACTTGGATACCTCTCCACTTTAAGAGAAAAAAATATTGAAATAATATTTACTTCAAAAAGGCAAAATATTAAAAAGGCAATGACCATAGTTAAATAAAATTGAAAAGATTTGATTCGCCGAAATTATAAATTGGCATTTTTGTTTTTCCCAAGAAATCTCAATAGTATATGTGAAAATTGAGACTGTCCACAACTCTGTTTTGGCTCAATTGAAGAATTGATCATAAAAACTTTGTTATTACTAGAGCCATCATAGAGTGGCTCTAGTTATTACATAATGTAGTTTTCAATACCTTATCCAACAAAACTGTCTTACTATTGAAAACTGACTGAAAGTAAAGGGCAAGTTGTGTTGAAAAGAGGGTGTATTAGATGGATTCTTTTTTTGCACTTTTATATTGATGTAACTGTGTCACTAAATTTCAAATTAGCTGTTGCCAGCCTTACTTAAGCCATTATCCAAACTTCTTGAAAATGTCTCCCTCCCAAGGGTCTAAATTTCAGATACCATGAGATAGTTACTTTCATTTTTTTTTTGGAAGGCTTATCAACTGCTTTTTTTTTAAATCTGGAGGTATAATATATTTTGCCACTTGGCCATTTTCAATGAATGATCAAGTTCAAAGTATGAGCTAGTTTTTTAACCTGTACAAAGAGAGTGGTTTTCACATTTTGCCCTTTCATTTGCTTGGCAAATATCTTGATGAATAAACTCAGCCAAGATTTGGATGCTAAGATTTGGCAATGCTAAGGTTTGATATTGATTTAGTCCAAGTTCATAAACGATTTTGTTTTGTATTTGGGTGGTAGGGTCAGAGGGATAAGCTGCGCCTGGCCAGCAAAGCCAGCCATCACATCGTGCTTACATATTGCTCTGATAGGCCTCGTCATGTCCACATCAGTTCTGGTTCTCTGTCTGTGGGCGCGGTTAGCGTCTAAAAGTTTCTTTGAGAAAGGTTGGGGAGCAGAATGGAACCAGGGATCTCTCTCATGTTAGGAAACTGCGCTAACCACTACACCACGTCTTTGTTAAGATCAGGATGGCAACAAAAAATTGCAACAATGAAGACAGGGCAGAGTTTCCTAGGCAAAAAGGCACATAAAAAATGACCCCTTGAAGTTTTAAAGTATGAGAGGTAAACCAAAATGCATTATTCATGGTCTTTGGTGCATAACTTTGCAAGAAAAATGTCCAATTTTTGGATTATTTGAAACCAAATCTGTATTTTTTTGGGGAAACTTGGTTAAAAACACCTGAATGTTTAAAATGTCCCAAAATGACAAGATCCGGTGACAAGAAGTAAACAATATAAAAGTCTTTACTCATCATCCTTATTTCACTTAACAATCATATCATTCATAAGAAATGTCATCACTTTTGTTTGTATCTATCTTCACAAGATTTCAACAGTTTTGAATGCAGAAAAAACATTCATGATTATCTCTGTACCAAACCTCTGTTTCCTTTTAAATTGTTTCATTGTTTATTGCTAACATTGTGTTTAATTGAGTAATGCCACAAATGAAAAAAAACGAAGAGAGAAGAGAAAAAACGGGAAAGAAAAAGAAACACATGAGCAACCAATGGTTTAAGAAGTAGAAAACATATGGCAATAAAACATATCAATTGCAAGAACAATGGTAAATGTAATCTTCCTAAAAATTCTATTGAATTACAACAAAGAGTTTACAAAAGGAGTATCTACCAACATAATGTTATAAGTATTTATCTAAATTTCAAAATTGAGTAGATACAATGAATGATTTGATTAGAAGCTGTTTTCTTTGTCTTTTTATATTGAAATTGCTTGTTACAAGTTATGGTATCCAAAAAATAGCGTATTGGTATTGTGGATACCACTCAAAAAGCCTATTAGTGTACCCTTTCTTTGGTCAAGCACAACTTGGTTTGGTCCAAGTTTGGTCCATCCATATCATTGACAAAAAAGGAGAAATAGTGAATATGGTTGCCTCAAGGGTGAAAGGCAATATTGTACTCCTATCCACCACTAGGTCAACCACGCACAATTTGGGTTCTTATTTGAACAACCCGTTTTCGAGCAATGTTTTCGCTCTGTGCAAGCCTTCTTCGATCCGCTATGACGTCGCCTTTTCCCCTGGGTTGGTTTAATTTCTGAGGTGCCCATCCCTATCTTCTAGGACCTTGGTTGGCATTGGCAATGATACACTTGGAAAGTAAAGTGCCAGCCGATCCAATTCAATGCAAAAAGCTAGGTTTGATCGAAAAGGCAGTCCTGGTTGGACAGATAAAAAGTCAGGGCTACTCTTTTAGGCTAACTAACGGGTTTCCGACATGCCAGCACTATTAACATATATTACTGAAAATGTAAGTTGGTAACCCTGATTACAACCTCCCGTGACTTTTAACTTGATCCCCATCAGTAGATTTACGGTAAACGTTATTCCCCACCGATTAGTTGGCGTTGCTCATTTTTAAATTTGTGGCAAAATGTTAAAAGGTTTAGATAGAGACTTTGAGGGTTATTGATATCGTGTTAGGTTAGGTTGGGTTAGGTTAGGTAAGGTTAGATTAGCTTTGATTAGGTCAGGTTAAGATTTAAAAAAGTAGCACCGACAACTAATCGGTGGAGAATAACGTTTACCGTCAATCTACCCGCGTCTCTATCGTCTCTATGCGTGCTCTATATGTGGCAGTAGATCGAATGTAAACGTTACACACAGTTTTTAAAACGAGTACATAAGACTTAGTGTTGCCATTTTGTTGCGCCACTGCCTAAGCGCCCCCTGACCCTTGCAACCGAGCTGCCGCAGGCTTGCGCCGCGGCCTAGGCGCCCCCTGACCCTTGCAACCGAGCTGCCGCAGGCTTGCGCCGCGGCCTAGGCGCCCCCTGACCCTTGCAACCGAGCTGCCGCAGGCTTGCGCCGCGGCCTAGGCGCCCCCTGGCCCTTGCAACCGAGAGGTTAGGTTAGGTCAGGTTAGGTTAGGTCAGGAATGATTTCAAAATGGCAACACTGACTCTCTGGATGTTGACAGTTTATGTGCTTATGTACTCGGTTTAGAAACTCCGTGTAACGTCCATAGTAGATCGAACTTGGCAAACCGAAACAAACCATTAAAATTGTCGACCTCGCCCGCAAGCCGGATTGCGATTTGACCAACTATATGAATCGAACAACAATTGGGAACGATTGAGTATTATTTCGCCGTGTCGGTTCTCAATCCGGGTGGGCTGGCTTGAACGTCAACACCACTCCCATCCATCCATCAATCCATCATCAATCCAGAAGCACCATGGTGGTGGACTTGGACGTGATCGAGAAGCGCTGTGAACGCCTCGAAACACTCGTGTTTGGCGGCTCACCCGCCCCCAGCCGACAGGACACACAACCCCCGACCTTGGGACCCAGCTCGGCCTCGCCGGTCTCCGGTGAGCCCGAGACGGGCAGTGCCTTGGGCCGTCTCTCAACTCTGATGGCAGTCAGTGGCTCGTCCGTGGGCTCGCGGGACCGCATCCAGCCCCTCCTTCGACGGCTGCCCGAGTTAGAGACCTATCTGGCACCTTCATTCTTGGACGAGGAGGCCCACTTGAGTGCGGCCGTCAAGGCCGACCTCGTGTTGGCCCACCAAGGCCAGCTACGCACCGCCGCCCACACCTGGGAGCGCCTCCGCTCAGCTCGCGCCAGTCTGGATGCCAGTGGGCCCATGGCCGAGCGTTTAGATCCCTTACAGACCCGGTTGCGGCGGGTCACGCTCCAGCATCTGGCCCAGGACGAAGGGGCCACCGAGGTGGAGCGGCGCACTTGGGACGCCATTGCTGATTATAATCGCTTGATGGGCACGTTGTCCGAGAACTTTTGCCTCTACGACCGGACCGTCAGTCAGCGTTTGGAATGATGACTTGGTCGCACGATTGGCCAATCATGATGCCTGCTGGTAGTCGGACACACACACGTACGGATTCTCTCGTATACTGATCTGTATTTGAACTTTTGCTTCTTCCTCTGTCAATTATCGATATCTTTTAAATCTAGAGATGAATGGAAACAGACATCAAAAATAGATATTTATATATATATATATTTATGTGTGTGTGTGTGTGTGTGTGTGGGCGAGTGGAGGAGTGAAGCGATGAGATGATGAAGGTTTCCCTGGTGGTTGACGACTCAGGGCCAGGAGTTGTCAAGGCCGGAGCGATGGAATCGCATAGACAGCTCACCCCATCCTCGAGGTGAAAACGAACGAGCCTGAGATTGGGAGGTCGAGGCCATTAGATGGAGCTCGCACGGATGACCCGGTAGTGGGGCAATGCTCGCACATTTCACGTTCACTCTATTCATATCTGGGGTGTGAAAATGCCGAACCAAGGACCGAACCTGGGGCGGGGGTTGTCGGACGATTGGAGTCCCTCAACACCACGAAACGATTGGTTTGAGGTTTGTACTTTTACAGAGGAAAATCGTGCGCCTTCTTCGGGCACCTACGGCGAGAACCACTGGTAAGGACATGACAAAATGGGCCAAGGGGGATCCCCAAACCCGTCGGGCACGGAGTAAACCACTGTAACTCTGGAAGCCCCGTCCTTCAAAAGCGATTGTTGTACGATGACGATGACGACCCGTAACGACTTTTGTGGGATCCACTCCCACGGTGATGGTGGCCATGGTGATAGTCTCTTTCATTGCCTGGGGAGCCTCGGTAATCGCGGTCACGCGAATCATAATCGCGATTGCGATCCCGACGATCTCGCGTGCTGCTGTAATATCCTTTACAGCCATACGAGGCGTCGACCTTTGATTCGGACGAGGACGAAGAAGGATGACCTCGACGCGACGACCTTCCTAGCGGCTCCTCTTTCCCGTTAGGAGGCGGGGGATGAGGCGGGTTGTAGCTGGTAAAAGAAGAGGGCGCGGCACCACTCTGCGACGAATAACCCACATTCATCCCCGGACTCTGGTTTTCCCTGGGATCGAAGTAAGGAAGAGGCGGTGGGGGCGGAGGCGGCCCTCCCGAACCATGATGGTTATTCGTGGTTGGGGGCGGATGAGGGGGTCCCCCGGGGTAAGGTCGTACGGGAAGGATTCCGGTGTTGGGTTTGGGATAGTGAGGCACGTTAGACAGCGGCAAGGGTAAAGCCAGCGAAGAAGGAAGAGGAGGGGGAGGCGGTGGATACGGATTCCCTGGAGGATAGCCGGCATAGGGCGTGGGATTGGTGGGGAAGTTCGTGGGCAATCGACTGACGGCAGGGATGTGTGGCCCTGGATGTAACATGGAGGCATGGTCGTCGTGAGACAAAACCCCGCTACTGTTCTTGAACGACTCTTCAGTAGTGGGCGTGGAGTCGCCTTCGTTTTCGGTGTTGGACTCGTCATCCACCATGAGACCGAATTCTTTCTTCAAGCGCTCGGTTAGGTTTTCTCGCTTCGGTTCCGGAATACTGACGACAGGCAGCACGGGAGGTGGAGCAATGGATTCAGGTAGCAATGCATTTTGTACTGCAAGTAGAAGACGGATTTGGACATGTACAATGATGATGAGCAGATGAGCCGATGGTAAACAAAAAAAAAACAAAAGCATGGACGACTATCTAAATTGGGGACACTTCTTACCTTTTAACTTGCACTCTTTCTGAGCTCGCTCTAGTTTTTCAAGCTTCTCGAAGAGTGGCAAGGCATTTAGAGTGGGTGGAGGGTTGAGATTTAGAGATTGCTCGTCCAAGGTAGGCGTTCCAGGTCCATCTTCTTGGGGATCACCTGAAATGAGTTCCGGTCCTGGCTTGAGACGAGACAATTCGCCCAATGTAGCTGGATCTCCAAAGGACGTTAATCTGGACTCAGACTGGCCTATCGACAAAGGTACGGTAGAGGGGTAAGGTAAAGATGCACCGGAAGACGAACACGAGATGGAACCCCCCACTCCTGCAGCTACGATCGGCAAAGTAGTCCCTTTTCCCGCCACTGTAGTCGCCATGGGTAAGGGCGAAGAGGCCACCTTGGCACTCGGGCTCGGAGAGTTGTCCTCGATCTTCCGTCTACGTTTGTAGTCGGCCAAGGAAACACGGCGCTTCTCTTTGGGCTTTGTCAGTGCCGTTTGGAGAAGCTGAGGAAGAGGAAGAGGAGCAGGAGGAGGAGGAGGTTCTTTGGGTTCCAGGGTGTCCACCGATGGGGTGCTGTTAGGAGTGCTGACAATGGGCTCTTCGCTTGGAAACAAATTGGACGGAGATTCTTCAACTACTTTCGCTTCAGGCACTGCTTCTGGTTTAGGAGTTGTTGCGTCCAATTCAGAAACGAGTGACTGGGCAATTGATTCATTCTCGTGTCCTTGTTTCATTGGGACTTCGTCGTCATTTGGTTCTGAAAGTTCGGCTTTGATTTCGTTGGGCGCAGAATGCGGGTCATTAATGACAGGTAAAGACTTTTTCATTTCTGGTGAATTGACGACCAGAGAGGACGAGAGTTCAGATTTAAAGGAGAGCTCAGATTTGGAGGAGGGCTCCGGCGATTCTGCCTTGATTTCAGACACTGATGTAGGTGGGGTGGAGGTTTCCATGAGATTGGCTTCCCGTTCTCGCTTGGCTGCTTCGATTTGAGCCTCGAGCGCCTCCAAGGACACGTTAGGCTTGAAGAACGATTTAAATACATCACTGGGAGAAGGCGGTTTGATCGGGTCGCTTTTGTGGACTTCCTCGGGCTGGCTGTTCCTCCTCTTCTTGGATGGGGAACGACATTTGACCGACACTTTGGCTGACTGACGAAAGCTTTTTCGAGCCGATTCGCCTCGAGCGTTCGACGTGCAAGGCGGTAGAGAAAACTCCATGGCACAATTGCCACTCTCATCGTTCAGTTCCAGTTTGGTCACCTCGGGTCTCGAGATTGGGACATCCTTGGGCTCGTCTTTTGCAGGATGGTCAAAGTATCTCTCATTCTTGAAAGTTACATGCTTGTTTTCCCCTTCGTGTTCCTCGACGTCGGCTTCGGCTTCGGCTTCGGCTTCCTCCTCCTCTTCTTCTTGCTCTTGCTGTTCTTGACGTCGTTTTACTCCTTCCTCGTCACTCGCATGATGGTCAACAATCGTATCCGAGCCCAACATATCTTGCATGGCCTTGTCAAGTACGGCTTCCAAAACCAAGTTGTTCAACAGTTTCTTCTTCAGACTGCTGGGACCGTAAGGCGTTTTCGAATCCGTGTGATCTAGTACTTGAGAGGGGTTCTCTTCGCCTTCGGGTACGGATTCCTCCTCCACTTTCATGGTCTCAGGAGCCTCTTGCTCAGAGTTGGGGCTTTCCTGGTCATTTTTGTAGTTCTCTAAACGACGCTTCTTCAACGGAGTTACGTAGTCATTGACTGTCTCATTTGGACTTTCGCCATCCCCACCATTTTGGATGGGGACAAAACTGGTGTGTTCCAGTGACTGATGTCTTGCTTGTTGCTGTTGCTGTTGTTGTTGCGGTTGCTGCTGCTGCTGCTGTTGCTGTTGCTGACGGCGATGGTGGTTGTTTTCGTCTTCTTCGGTTTGGTCCTCAGATATAGCTTGCCTCAGCCAACGCTTTTTGGCCGAACAAACGGATTTGTTGGGACTTTGAGGCGCCGTGGCTCTCAATAAATGAGTAGCAATCCCAGGGGGACTTCGGCTTCCTTTGAGATAACTGGCAGACACGTCGTCATCCTCGCCACCGGCCAATTCCGACTCATGCTGCCAATCTGACATGAGCATCTTTTTGGTCTTCGGGAACCGAAAGGGTCCGTTTGGACTTTCAGCAGTGTTAGGCGTTGACTCGTTGTTGCTCAAGCCTTCCGTTTCGGACAGGGCGGACTGAGAGCCACCCGAGAGAAGACGGGAACGCCTTCTCTGCGGGGTGTTTGAGCCACTCTTCCTTGCCTTCTTTCTGGCAACCCGACGAGTTTCTGACTTGGCCTCATCGGCAGAGGATGCGTCCAAAGCCGAATCCGTATTATTTTGCGTCTTGGATGACTGGCTTCGGCGTCTCTTCATGGGTCCCAGGGGTCGTTGCTCTTCTACGGTTAGGTCCTTCTTGCGTTGTTCAGCCTTTTCCATTTGTTCAATAGCCTTCATGATCATCTCCATTTTTCGCTCCTCTCTCGACTAGAATCCAAATACAATGCATTATTATCGTAATGGATGAAATCGTGGTTAATTGCATACGAAGGACTACTACCACATTCGTTCTCGTTCGAAAAACTCCATCCGAAAGAAGCAACGCTTTACTATTTACGATTACTACACCTTACCTTGGCCTTATTTCTCAATGAGCTTGAAGCATCGTAGTTGATCGTGTTCACACCCACAATGAGGCCACTATTGTCAGGTAGCCCAAGTTTTCCTGGACTGGGTTTGCCTTTGGACGGGGAGAGGCTGGACTGCGAATCGTAACCTTTGCTTAACCTACGTTCTCGATGGTGGCCCAATTCGTCCAAAGGTTTCTCACTCTCTTCTTGCTCTTCTTTCATCTCTTTCCCATTAAACAGGTTGTTACTCTCCTCGGCTTGGGACGAGGGCGAATCGAGGCCTTCGTCCGAGTGGTCAGAATGAACCACATACGGGGATTTCGTGGCCACTTTCTGACTAGTTTTCCTCAAAGTGGGCTTGGAAGGGCCCTGATTCTTCTTCGATGGAGCAGAAGTAGAGGAAGCGCCGGCATTGGCCACCTTCTTCTTGATAGAGGAAATCCCTGGAGCTGCAAGTGATGAGCCCGTGTGTGATCGAGAGCTAGCCGTGGGCGCACCCGCCGTGGAAAGCAAAGGCGAAGCAGCAGCACCAGCGGCTACAGAGAAGTTCAGCGGTTTGACTCCCAAGGTCTTTCGATTTCCAGTCAAGCCCCCCGACAACGGGGCCTGACCCCCTTCATTGATGGAGAGTGATCCATTGGGCTTCTTGATTTCCCTCAGATCCGCGTTGATGGAAGGGAGAGGAGCCGATGGGCTGTGATTGGTCACACTGTGCTCCACTTCCGGGAGAAGAATCTCTTGATTTTTTTCAATGGGTTTCGTGCTGACAATGAAGATGTGGAGAGATCCTCGGTCCAACACATGTTTCAATTGAGCATTCGGATTGGGGGAACGTCGACAGAATCGACTGTCATTGCCGTAGGTTTTTCCATCCAAGCAAATCTCGAGAGAGTCTCCTAGCTTGTGCGAAAAAACATATGGCGAGTCTGGATGGGCATGCGTCTTGCTTTTAGTTGGCGACCGGTATTGGCTCTTCAGCATCAGCTTCCCTCTGCACTCAATCACAGGCGTGTTCGCAGTCATGTTGGCGTATGCAGTCAAGATCTGAAATGAATCATGATGAGGAAATTGATTGATGTGCCTGCCAACAACGATCATTGCCGTTACATTGGTATCATGGCTATGACTATACCCAATATTGTGGTACTGTCTTTTCCTACCTTGACTCCATTTCCTTTCAGAGACACGTTACATTTGACTGGTCCTCCGATGGCACTGCTACGTAAATCACTCGTCACTTTGGCTCCTTGGAGCCGAGCCCTTAGTTCTGGAGAATAGTGATTGGTGACCGCTTCCTCATAATGATCGATCCATGAGCGAAGGTGCTGATTCGCTTCGAGCTCAGGCTCTAGTAGATCTTCTTCATCCTCCTCGTCGTTGTCGTCGTCTTCGGGAGGAATGTCTTCTTGGCCAAGAATGGACAAGGGAGGCTGGACAATCGAGGTGGACTTCCTTCGACCGCTTAGCCTTCGAATGCCGGATGAGCCTTTCTTGGAATCCTTATCAATGGGCTTCCGCTTTCGATATTGCTTCTTGCTTTTATTTGCCGACACTAATCTTGTGTCCGCTTTGGGAATAGGATTCAGTACGCCTTTGCCGGGGGTCCACTTGGCTTTCCTTTTGGTCACTTTAGCTCCGATCTCGGGCTTCTTGTCCGCCACCTTGGACTTTGCGCGCAGTCCCTTGAGCGCAGATCGAGCGCCCAATGATAATCGCGATCCGCCTTCTTCACTCGAACTAGAATTGTTGAAAATCTCGTTTTTCCGACGAGCCTGAAGAGTCTTAGCCCGTTTCCTATCCACAGGTCGGGGCTTGCAAATTTCGCAGAGATACTCGTCGGGGATATTGTTCCGATCCAAACCCATACACACCACATGTTGCCATACTCTGGAATAAAATTCAAAAATACATTTCACGAGAGCCCATAAGCCATGAGCATAAATAAAATGTCTGTTCTGCCATGTAAGCCATGACAAGGCGTGTACTCACAGGCATTTGTCGCAACAGATCATGTAGCCATCGTCATGAAGAAAATCACAAATACATCTGGTGATAGAATCATCTTGATCCTTGCTCGTCTTATTCAAACTCTCATTGAGAGCGTCACCCTCCACCACTTCCTCGGCCTCCTCGTCTTCGTCGTCATCATCCTCGTCGTCATCATCCTCGTTTTCTCCTTCAGGGGCCGTTTCTGTCTCCTCACCCTCGCCCTCACTCCCGCCCCTTGGACTGAGCTGACTTCCGGAGTGCGTGTCCTCCTCATCCGCAACGTCTTTCTCTAACGGGTGAGGAACCCCCGCATTGGGGGCGGTGGGGCGTTCTTCCTTGGTGGCAGCTTGGGCCGCGGCGGCCTGAACCGCAGCGGCAGCCGCAACCAAAGGGGCCATGGGCCCCACGCCCGCTTCTTCGATGGATACTGTATTGGCTTGCTCGAGGGCAGTCCCCGAAAGAGGGCTGGGACTCACGTTAGCCGCCACGCCCAGATCAAGTGCTGCAGTGGGCGGTAGGATGGGAGATTTTCCGACGACCATGGCATGGGTAGCGCTAAGGTTGGGGTCCGAGGCAATGCCAAACGTGTTGAAAGACGAGGGACTGTCCGCGTTACCAGATAGAGTTGTGGGACTCTGGGGCGGGGTAGGAGGTGGACGAGACGCGTAGTTATGGTCCTGGAGAGCCGGATTGAGCTGAAACAAGGTGGTCGTTTTAAGGGAGATGAAATGAACGCCTTGGGTTCATGAGGTCGGTCAATGCTTACCTGTCTAGAAGCCATAATCTTCCCGCCAACAATTGAAGTGGCCTGAGGTGCCCGAGCGGACCTGGGGGAGTACGTCATTTGAACTTGATGATGGGAGGGGAAGCCCACTGTCCGCCGTCCCTTGGCGTTGTGGGTCAGAACTTCGTGTTTATCACTCATGTCCAAGCTGCAACAAAGAAAGTAAATCTAAAATCATTTTCCCTTCTCAAATCCAAAACCAGCTCAAAACTGCCTCACCCTTTGTCCAAGTCATGGCGCCGATGGACCCTCTGCAGGAGATGCCGTTGGGGCTGCTGGAGGGTAGGGTGGAGCGATGGAGGAGGCGGATGCGATTGGGTTTTCAGATGCGGGGGGTGTTGGGATGGATGCGAGGGCTGCAGGTGAGGCATTCGCACCGGCGGCTGAAGATTGGATGGGGGCTGAGGCAGATGACTCCGAGGAGCCGTGCCCGCCAAGCCACTACCCGCGAAAGCGCTGGGAGGCATCAAGCTGACCGGGTTGGTGGGGAGAATGCCGGTCACCGAGGCCCCCGATTGCGAAGTGGAGGGGGGATAGAATCCGGGCGTTGGGGTCTTGGGTAACATGGCAGCCAACGTGTTGGAATTCATGATCAGCTTGGGCGCGGTTTTAAAGGTCCCCCCTCGGGCGTGAGGGCGGGCAGGTACGAGATTAATGGGTGTCTGCGGCAACGGTACGGGCGATTGGGGCAGACGAGGCCGATTCAGATTTGAGGCTGAACTCATGAGTAAGGCGGACTGGCGCACTGGCGATTGAGGCAAGGCCGGGGTGTGACCCGGAGGCAAACGAATCATTCGCATTCGACCATCACCCGGACCAGGCCCGCCTGACGAAACCGGACCCACCACCGTCGTTACGCCCCCCAGCGAAACGGGATGCAAGGCCAAGCTGTTGGGCGTGCTAACCGGGGGAGGATGGTGTTGCACAATGTGGTGATGAGGGTGCGACAGGGGCGGGTGGGCTGACGAGGGGGAAGAGGCCGGCGGCCGCTCCAAGGCCAAAGACAATAAGGCAGCCCCGGCCAAACTGGCGTTGGAGGCGTGGGATCCCACGGTGAGGCGGGGGGCCGAATCCAGTCCCTTGCCACCCCCCACCAACGGTCCCACCCCACGAAGCGACTCATGGCCGCTGAGGGCTAAGGGGGACGAAGCCGACACGGATGCGGGCAAAGCATGAGCGGGCGAGCCGCCTTTGACGGTTGAGCCGGCCGTAGCCGCCGGCCCACTGTGATTGGCCTTGACCAACATGAAAGGGAAACGCGGCCGAGGAGGGCACGCACGGCTCAGGTCCAAGCGGCGGGTTCACGGAAGTAATGCGGCTCCACAGACGATCGGCAGCGACCCGCGCACGTCATAGTACGCGTGCGAAACGAGGGGGCGGGGCGACTAGCGAAAAGGGCGGGCGGGCGGGGGAGGCCGATACCAGCCGCCAGCGCAAAAAACCGCTTGAAGGGCCCCTTACGCGGTCAAATGAGTATCTCCACCCGCCAGCCAATCCAACTGAGACCAGACTAAACACGGCCACGCCCACATCCAAACTGTCCCAACCCGAGCTGTGGCTGGCCGTGGCTAGACCCGCTACACTGTCCAACGGGTGTCCCAGGCTCGGGAACCGCGGGATCGTTGGTCGGAGTCTGGGTCAGACCCCCCAGACGACCAAAGGCAGGGAGGGTTCTAGGACGTTCGTCAATCTCGTCCGCCCATCAGCCACGGGTTCAGAAGCCGTAGTGATCTAGTGCCAGTGCGGGCTGACAATCGACTGACACTCAATACGGATGGCGTGGGCTTGGACCAATGGAGTGCTGGCTCAACCCGTGGTCCGTTTAGAGGCCTTGAGTTCGGCGGGGAATTTCAGACGATGTTCAGTTTCTTTCCTTCCACTTGGAGAGTGGATCTGATGGCTGAATGCTGATTGCTGATGGCTGATGGCTCCAGAGCTTCACAGAGCTTCACAGATCTTTCCTTCGTTCGTTCGTTTCGTTCGTTCTTTCGTTCCTCTGTGGTATGCTGCCTTTCTTTGGCGGCCTAGCCTTCTTCTCTGCCTTGCCCCATTCACTCACTCACTCACTCACTCACTCACTCAGTCATCCTCTTCCCAACAGGCGGCATGGGCTGTGTTGGCCTGCTTAAATTCATGGGCCACCCAACTCAGCCAGTCGTCAGTCCAATCAAAACTTCCATTCACGGCCTCATCCAACAGCAGCCATTCCAGCCAGCCATTCCAGCCACCCAGCCAATCCAGCCAGCCAGCCGAATGAAAACCCTAACAATGTTGGCTGGAGCCCACTCACGGCCCTCTCGATTTGGTCGTGCTCGTGCCCGGCTGGTGTGACTGGCCTTCAACCCAGGCCAACTGCCTAGCCAGCCTGAGCAATTTCTAGCCAAGGTAATAATAATAGCCACCTCCTGCCTCACCAGCCAAATGGCTGGACAGCCCTTTCGTCAGTCAATCCTATCAGGATCCGCGGGGGCGGTCAGGCCATGACCGCAGAAGTTTTGTACACACAGCGTCAGCCCAAAGCTGGACAATGCCTAGCCCCGCCAATTCAGCCAGACCTCTGGACCAGCCAGACGAGCACTGGCGACTGACTTGGGCTAGCCTGACTCGGCCCAACTCGCGGATCAGAATGACTGCGTAAAAATGCTGCACTGGCCCAAAGGTGAGCCTGCCCTCATGTTCTGAAGGATCACTCGCCCTACTAGCCTAAGGAACCGAGATCGAGAGCTAGCCCAAGGGGACTGAGGCATGCACTGGGGTCACCAATCACTCGACCACGATCGTTGCCAGTCAGGTAGTTACCCAGAGACATGCTGATGGCCACATTGCGCATAACTGGCACTGTCAAAAGTAGAATTTATCCGGATTTCATTTTGGTGATGATTATTATTACTATTATTGTGTCCTTTATCGATCAAGATAGATATGCCATGAAAAAAAGCTATAGATCAGTACTTTCCCACAGTAGAATTCCCCGATCAAAATGAGGTTAGGTCAATTTCTACCGGATGAATCAATATTTCTTCTGTCAGCCAGAACAAAATTCATGTAATATGAAATTACCAAGAAAATTGCGTGGTTACAGCTTGTGGTTATCTCTTTAGATTCTAACCGTACGTTGACAATAAGAAATTTAGGCATAGAGATTCATCATCTATTCGTAGGTAGAAGTGATTGATCTAGCAGCTGACAGTGCTTAACAAGTCTCAATGGTCTCACATATCCTGATTCTGGCCACTGAATCTAGCAAGCCTGTAAGAGAAGGCACCTGCCTACCCAATTGGCCAGAGGCAAGGGTTGCTTGTGTGTGACTGCCCATTGTCAATCCAGCCTAAATGTCTGAAAACAAAGAACTTAACCTTTCAGAACCTTTTCAGAAATCGATCGACGAAAAGGTCCCGGGACTCCGATGCCAGATTCCAGAGTGGATGCAGGGTCAAGCAACTTTGTCCTTTAAGTCCAGTTCGAAATGTAGATGCCTACTCTTGGGTTTCTGAATAATTGTGTTTTCATAAAGTGGTTCCAATCGATGGAGCCGCGTGTAAATTACGGATGGGACATTGGAATACCAGAAAATCCCCTAGCCATGAGCAGCTCCTAGGAGGCTTCAGCTATGTCTTCACTTCCACAAAGGTAAAATTTACTTGTAATTATAGTTCTAAGAATTCTTTCGATTTCGTCCCACAAGACCAGGGCAAACCTTAAAAAAACCTAATTATCACGAATAAAAATGAAAAACATGGGGCTTGCTTTGTTGAAGATGAATTTGTTAACCTGAAGAATAATTTGCGTAATATTACCATCAGAGCCTTGAAATAAAGATAGGTTTGTAAAGAGTCTCTCCCGTCAGTGGCTTTGGATGGCAAATATCAAGACTTTTGTCTTCAAAAAAAGCAAAAATGTCTTTTTTTTATCATGAAAATCTAGAGCAAACATCAAGATGCCCATGATTTCATTTTTATCATAGTAGGACTATGTTGCACTAAAGAAACTGTTAAACCGTAGTTATGCTTGCTAATGCCAACATTTGATTTGATCAGTTCCTTATTTCCGCCCTCGTAGGACTTTTGCGAG
>NC_081441.1:5935234-5936423 GCF_007210705.1 Tigriopus californicus | reverse complement strand
TTTGCTTTTGAAGATGAATTTGTTAACCTGAAGAATAATTTGCGTAATATTACCATCAGAGCCTTGAAATAAAGATAGGTTTGTAAATGAGTCTCCCGTCAGTGGCTTGGATGGCAAATATCAAGACTTTTGTCTTCAAAAAAAGACAAACTGCTGTACCGTACATCCGCCTTCACCCGCCAGCCAATCCAACTGAGACCAGACTAAACACGGCCACGCCCACATCCAAACTGTCCCAACCCGAGCTGTGGCTGGCCGTGGCTAGACCCGCTCACACTGTCCAACGGGTGTCCCAGGCTCGGGAACCGCGGGATCCGTTGGTCGGAGTCTGGGTCAGACCCCCCAGACGACCAAAGGCAGGGAGGGTTCTAGGACGTTCGTCAATCTCGTCCGCCCATCAGCCACGGGTTCAGAAGCCGTAGTGATCTAGTGCCAGTGCGGGCTGACAATCGACTGACACTCAATACGGATGGCGTGGGCTTGGACCAATGGAGTGCTGGCTCAACCCGTGGTCCGTTTAGAGGCCTTGAGTTCGGGCGGGGAATTTCAGACGATGTTCAGTTTCTTTCCTTCCACTTGGAGAGTGGATCTGATGGCTGAATGCTGATTGCTGATGGCTGATGGCTCCAGAGCTTCACAGAGCTTCACAGATCTTTCCTTCCTTCTTTCCTTCCTTCTTTCCTTCCTTCGTTCGTTCGTTCGTTTCTTTCGTTCCTCTGTGGGTATGCTGCCTTCTTTGGCGGCCTAGCCTTCTTCTCTGCCTTGCCCCATTCACTCACTCACTCATTCACTCACTCACTCACTCACTCACTCACTCACTCACTCACTCACTCAGTCATCCTCTTCCCAACAGGCAGCATGGGCTGTGTTGGCCTGCTTAAATTCATGGGCCACCCAACTCAGCCAGTCGTCAGTCCAATCAAAACTTCCATTCACGGCCTCATCCAACAGCCAGCCATTCCAGCCAGCCATTCCAGCCACCCAGCCAATCCAGCCAGCCAGCCGAATGAAAACCCTAACAATGTTGGCTGGAGCCCACTCACGGCCCTCTCGATTTGTGGCTGTGCTCGTGCCCGGCTGGTGTGACTGGCCTTCAACCCCAGGCCAACTGCCTAGCCAGCCTGAGCAATTTCTAGCCAAGGTAATAATAATAGCCACCTCCTGCCTCACCAGCCAAATGGGCTGGACA
>NC_081441.1:5931425-5935203 GCF_007210705.1 Tigriopus californicus | reverse complement strand
CAGACTGGGACTTGGCCTAGCCTGACTCGGCCCAACTCGCGGATCAGAAATGACTGCGTAGAAAATGCTTGCACTGGCCCAAAGGTGAGCCTGCCCTCATGTTCTGAAAGATCACTCGCCCTACTAGCCTAAGGAACCGAGATCGAGAGCTAGCCCAAGGGGACTGAGGCATGCACTGGGGTCACCAATCACTCGACCACGATCGTTGCCAGTCAGGTAGTTACCCAGAGACATGCTGATGGCCAACTTGCGCATAACTGGCACTGTCAAAAGTAGAATTTATCCAGGATTTCATTTTGGTGATGATTATTATTACTATTATTGTGTCCTTTATCGATCAAGATAGATATGCCATGAAAAAAAGCTATAGATCAGTACTTTCCCCACAGTAGAATTCCCCCGATCAAAATGAGGTTAGGTCAATTTCTACCGGATGAATCAATATTTTCTTCTGTCAGCCAGAACAAAATTCATGTAAATATGACAATTACCAAGAAAATTGCGTGGTTACAGCTTGTGGTTATCTCTTTAGATTCTAACGTACGACACTTGCAATAAAGAGCCAAAATCTCTAGGTGAAATCAGTGGTTGACTCTTTATTCAGGCTTAACAAGTCTCAATTGGTCTCACATGATCCTGATTCTGGCCACTGAATCTAGCAAGCCTGTAAGGAAAGCCAGGCTCGCCTAAACCAAATTGGCCAGAAAGGCAAGGGGTTGCTTGTGTGTGACTGCCCATTGTCAATCCAGCCTAAATGTCTGAAAACAAAGAACTTAACCTTTTCAGAACCTTTTCAGAAATCGATCGACGAAAAGGTCCCGGGACTCGATGCCAGATTCCAGAGTGGATGCAGGGTCAAGCAACTTTGTCCTTTAAGTCCAGTTCGAAATGTAGATGCCTACTCTTGGGTTTCTGAATAATTGTGTTTTCATAAAGTGGTTCCAATCGATGGAGCCGCGTGTAAATTACGGATGGGACATTGGAATACCAGAAAATCCCCTAGCCATGAGCAGCTCCTAGGAGGCTTCAGTATGTCTTCACTCCACAAAGAGTAAAATTTACTTGTAATTATAGTTCTAAGAATTCTTTCGATTTCGTCCCACAAGACCAGGGCAAACCTTAAAAAAACCTTTTCAGTACGAAAAAATGAAAAACATTGGGGCTTTGCTTTTGAAGATGAATTTGTTAACCTGAAGAATAATTTGCGTAATATTACCATCAGAGCCTTGAAATAAAGATAGGTTTGTAAATGAGTCTCCCGTCAGTGGCTTGGATGGCAAATATCAAGACTTTTGTCTTCAAAAAAAGACAAAAATGTCTTTTTTTATCATGAAAATCTAGAGCAAACATCAAGATGCCCATGATTTCATTTTTATCATAGTAGGACTATTGTTGCACTAAAGAAACTGTTAACCGTAGTTATGCTTGCTAATGCAACATTTGATTTGATCAGTTCCTTATTTCCGCCCTCGTAGGACTTTTGCGACAGAAGAAAACAAATTCACAACAGAAGGAAAATGTAAGACTAAACCGCGTGAATTTTTTTCTAAGATTGGCCAACTTTATTTCACTGTATTTTAGGCCCAATTGTTCAGCCTAGTTTCTATTCAAGTTGTAAACATTATTTTTATTGATATTTTTGCATACAAATGACGCCCATCCATAATGTCATCCATCCTCTCCTTTTAGCATCTTTACTGCATTTCTTTTTCTGTTACAAAGTGCCAGGCACACAACTGCACTCACTAGGTTATGTTAGATATGTAATACGTGCATGTTTGTTACCTCAACTTCCTGTTGACTCTAACTGGAGGTTGAGTGATTGTAAAGGAAATAATAAACAAGTTGGTGTGAAACAAGAAACTGGTAACACGTGTTTTTTTCCGTTAGGTCTTAAATTCTAGCAGGTTACCCATTGAGTTGCTTTATTTTACTTACAAGAAATTAGGCTTTCTTTCTTGCACTGTTTGGCATTAGGACACTCTTTAATTGATACAGATGATGCGGTATCTAATTGATATTCTGGTTCTGTGTTATTGCATAGTGTTATTGCTTAGGGCGATTTTGTTCACATAACGGTTTAGGTTCTTTTGGATGGATCAAACCATTGATGTAATTGATGTAAGTCAGGTGTAGCTCAAGAGCAGAAAAAAGAAAAAATGAGAATAGCGTAAAGGAAAGTCCCATTCATTCTCTGATTTAGTTTTTTAATTGCTTAAATATGCATCTTCAGTATGGATTGTAAATTATTGGATATATTATTGCAATTCGAATACTTCATCTGGTACGTAGGCTGGTTTAATGTAATATGATTAAAAGAATTGGTCTGTTATATAACAATGAAAATAGCAAACTTTTTAGAAAGTGGCTTCGTAAAATCCTTATTGAGCATTAAATGGTGTCATACTGTCTGACTTTATTTCATGCTTACCAACAGATTAGGGTCCAAGACGTCAATTGGTTTTTAGGCTTCAGAAAAGTAATAAGTCTTAAAATTATGATACTTCTGAAGTTACAGAAAGAGTACGGAAACCGAAAGGGCAACCCAGATCTCTTTAGACCCCAACCGGATCACCACTTTGTGAAAACTTCTTGGTTTTGTGTGATTGAAGCGATTGAAGCAATCAAAGACTTCAGGAAACTATAGCCTCAAAAAAAGAATGGCTCCCACTTGGCATGTGAACATAAAAAAAACGGTTCTTTGGTCAGCTGATTAGTTGCTTTGAGAAACTTTCCACAAAGATAATTTCTGAATATGTGCTATGCTTGGGTGCACAGTACCGGCTGCATGCATGAGGAACTTTTTTGGGTTTGACTAGAGAGGTCCCTAGAACTCTAGGTTTGACCAAACGACTGGATGAATCTGATGAAGCTAATGGAGCTGATCGTAGAGTAGGGGAATATGACCTACAAGCTTGTTCACAACCTGGCAATCCTGATTCAATGTGTTGTCTAAAAAGCACAGGAAACTAACTCCGTTGAAGATAAACAAAATTGTCGAGCCCGTTTGACAAAACAATCCTCCTTTTAGACGATGGATCTGGATCTGAACCTCAACCCCAACAATCTGATCCCTCCAGATGAATGGTACGAACCATATTTGCGGTTCTCCTTGTATGTGGGAGCGTTTTTTCAGCTGTGTTGTGTAATTGCCGTGATAGTGCTACCCAGTAGGAACGAATCCGAGGGATATTCAAAAGATGGATCCGGGTGTGGCGACATGTTTGCGGTAAGTAATCGTTCTACAAAAACTACTAGAAAAATGACAATCCATGGCATGGGGACATGCACTTTGAGGACAAACACTGAGACGATGCTTCCATAGCTTATTGATCATTTTTTGATTGCCTTAAAAATGTAACCTGAATCTTGAAATGCCATTACAGGGAAAAATCAGGGAGTTTAGTTTGCATTTATTTGCTTTTAGGACGAAAGTTTGTCAGATTGTGACGGAGATGCTCGCAGCACTTCATCAATCTCTACGTGCAACTCCAAACAAACCAATCGCCCGAAGAAAGTGGAAAAGAAAAAGAAGCGATAATTTGGGAATTGCTATTGGAGGAATGAACGAGCCATACGTGAATCTAATAGCCTGATTCGATGAATCAAATTGGCCCTCAAATACCATTGTGTTTCTTCGTCAAGCGATTTCTTAAATAAATGTTTTTTTTGTCTTCAAAATATGCGAGCGTGGTTGATTTTCTTTATATCAAATGAATGGCCATGATTCCGTTAGTCATGTAGAGTGAAATTTCTTTCAATGATCTTTGGTTCGACA
>NC_081441.1:5927259-5929025 GCF_007210705.1 Tigriopus californicus | reverse complement strand
TCCAAGACACACACCACTACACCATCCCCGACACCTCAAAGCTCGCCTCAAGTTTGCCAAAGACCACCTGGACAAGTCTGATACCTTCTGGCAGCAAGTTATTTGGTCAGATGAGACAAAGATCGAACTATTTGGTCACAATGAAAAACATAAGATCTGGCGGAAAACGGGTCAAGCCTTCCTACCTAAAAATACCATCCCTACAGTGAAGCATGGAGGTGGAAGCATCAAACTGTGGGCCTGTTTCTCTGCTAATGGCACAGGCAACCTTGCAAGGATCCATGGCAACATGAACAAGGAAGACTACGTCCGCATCTTGGAGGAAAATCTCAAAGAGTCTGCGCACACTCTTGGACATGGCTACAACTAGGTGTTCCAACAGGATAATGACCCCAAGCACACTAGCCTGCTTGCTCGGAAATGGATTGAGGAGAATGACATTGACCTCCTGCCATGGCCTTCTCAAAGTCCAGACCTCAACCCCATTGAGAACTTGTGGCGAGAGCTGAAGGTGAGGGTGAAAGCGAGGAAGCCAAAGAACTTGAACAAGCTGGAGTCCTTTTGCAAGGAGGAGTGGGCTCACCTCCCTGTGAAAACATGCTCGAACCTTGTCATCAACTACAGAAGGAGGCTGACGTCTGTGATCCAGGCCGAAGGCCATGCCACCAAGTGTTAATGCAAAGGGGCTGAACACTTTTGTCAATGGCATGATTCACTTTTTGGGTTATATGGTTTAAACCATTTACACTATCCCGCTGAAAGTTTGTATAAACCCTGTTCCTTGACAGTCCTCCTGATGACCGCACAGATTGAAATGGGCCAAATAAAGGACCTTTTTGGAAAGCGAAACATTCTCATCATGATAGTGCCCATCGGTGTTTTTTTCAAATTTTATTCCTCAGTTTTCCCTATGTTCATTATATTAATCATCTTGTTTACCGTGCATAACGTAAATTTTGAATGAAAAACCCATTGAGAAATGATCACTTGCAAGTTCATATGATTAGAAATCTACATCAAAAAATTTGTCAAACCGTTTTGATCGGGTAGTTTCACGTGTAGACGGCTCAGAGATGAACTGTTTGTCAAATACCAAACAGTTCCGAAATTGTTAGGCAAACTTTGTGACAGAATGTTTGTCGTGTAGACGCACCATAAGCTAAAATTGGCCACCTGTTTGACAAATTTCGTTTCCCTTTTTGGCGTTTTCCTAACTTTTTCCGAAATCTAATTATGATATAAATGTGAACTGGTCAGGCAACTTAAGTTTTCACAATGCGAAGACAGAGCTGGGTAATTGACCTTAATATAACCTGAGATATTGCAGAATCTCTAGGGCCAGACATGAGATCATTGGGCAATGAAACCTAATTTGCCAACCCCCTGGTATGCATTGACTTGCTACTTGATTGAGCCCAAACTCCTTCTGAGCACTTGAGGTTCCTAGTTTTAAGGAAGCTGAGCAGAATCAATAATTGTTTGATAGGAACACATCAGAACGGATCAACTTAACAAATGTCCTCGAAAAATTTGCCTGAGTCTTTCCCAAGAAATACTCTGTGCACTGGACTAGCCCTCTTTCTAATTTAAAAGTAGGGCCGGGGCTAGGAATGCTAGAGCTCCGTCGCATGATCTACTTTATCAAAGGCCTTGGCAAAATTAAGATAGACAACATCAACTGACTTATGTCTCTTTAGTTCCTCAAAAACGTGTTCCAAATGTTCAATCAGTTGGGTAACCGCGCTAAAATGCGCTCGGAACTCATG